>NC_134580.1:94201940-94261940 GCF_037038515.1 Microtus pennsylvanicus
TTAGGTCAGCAAAGCCATCAATTAGGCTGTCTGAAGTTTTATCACCAACACAGCAGTAGTAAGTGCTGGGCCCGAAGACTTCTGGTCTTGGGGCAACTCCTGCAGCTTAAGCCTCTAAAGTTAGGGGTCACTCAGAGGTCAGTGCCAGCTGGGGGCGGCCTTTGCAGCCAAAGCAGGGACACCCAGGGCAGTGGATAAGCTAACTGCCAACCATAAACTCAGCCACCTTTCAACCCGCTCGAAAGCCAGCCTCAGGTCCACATGGTAGATATTAGGACCCGGGAAACGTTTTCAAATCAGGCGGTTGCTGACTCCCAGGAATGTGAGGAGCAGTGGTTATTTTGTCTCAGAAGCCTGGATCTAATTTTGTTGAAAATCCAAAAATAAGTGCCTACTTCATGTTACTTTAATGTTTAATAATGCCCATCAAATATTCATGTACAAACAGAGTAAGACAATAAGAAATCTCCTTTATTTCTGCAAATTTAATAAAAACAAAACAATTTTCTACCATTTGCGAGTTACCCTTGTCCCCGTGCTTTTAATGATGGTATTCCCCCACACATACGGACTTCTGGGAAAGATTCAGTGGCCCTGCATGAGGCAAGGGAGGGGCCGGGGGTAAGGAGCACACAGCTAGCTGGTCCTGCAGAACTGCTTTCTATTGATAACATTTGTTGGTCAGCATCTCTCCTTTCAAATCTTAAGCATATGGGGGACTTAATGATCAATCCATCCACATGGGGCCTCAGGCAGGACCTGAAAGTCCATTCTCTGAGGAATTCTCGAGGGTTGGCAGTAAGTCCCTTGGAGGAGGACAGTGAGCTCACATAGCCTCCTTTGAGTTCTCTGGGAAGAATCCAGTCGGGCTGATGAAAAACAGTCAGGAGAAAACCAAAGGAGCCCTCTGCATGTGCTGCTGGCGACACAATGAAGGAGCTTCTCTAGTACTTAAGAAAGGGTGTCCCAGTTGTCAAAAGTGTTCCACCCCTTGGCTTTTGGGGAGGGAAGTGCTGGCTACTGTAAGCACAGTTAGCTGAAAAAGGAGAGTTGAAGCTTCGTCTTTATCCCCTCTGTCCCCTGAAATGTTGCTGACCCGGTCACAAAGACTTCGTGAAGCAACTGGTTAAAAGAGTTTATCTGAGGCCTAGGAGGGCCGGCTTCTACTCTCTCCCTCTAGGGGCTCACAGGCTCAGTTAAGACCAAGAGAAGCCAAGAGCAGGTTCCTTGGGGTCTGTCTCCACTTTTCTGGTAGAGAGGGGCAGCTTTTCCTTTTCAGTTGCTGCCGATCCTGTCGAGTGGTGGGTTGTTGTTTTGTTTTCTCCTGTAGGTCAACCTTTTAGGAGAAACAAATTGCTGCCTACCCTTCTAAGTTTCCTCCTTTTTATTCCTTTATTATTTACATCTGGAGAGTGCTCCCTTATTTATGCCTTCTCTCTGCTGTTCCCGCAAACACTCCCACCCTCACGGAGCTGCAAGGCCTCCTGGTTCTTAGTTCTCAGCAGGAGAACTTCACACTGTCTCAAACAAATAATTACCGGGAAGGTTAGAGGTTCACTCAAAGGTCATTTCTTTGGATACTCATCAGAATGTTTACACTGGTAAAAATGGGGATCCTCTCAAAAGGTTCTTCAATGGGGGTGATCCAACAAAGCTGGACATTTAAAAAAAAAGCATTCTGTGTGCTAGCGGGTCTTTATAGAAGGGCTGAACTTGGCAATGCCACTCCGGCCTCACATTTTCAGCTAGTTTCCATGGCATGGACAGCATGTTCACTAGCAGTTACGGCAATGGCCTTTCTTTGCTCACTGCTCCTAGGAAGGCTTGAAAGAAAGAAGCCCCTACAGGTTTCACAGGGAGGGGAGGGTTTTCACAGAGGGTCACAGAGACTTTACTGTCTCACGTGGGCTCCACACAGCCTCTGTGAAGCTTTATTCTCAGTGCTTTTGGTTCCCAGTACTGTTTCATAATTCCAATGCATTCTCTCAAATCATACAGGATTTGGAAAACATATGGGCCCCTGTTTTTGCTGTTGTTGTTTTCTTTTTCTTTTTTTCCTCTCCAGAAATCTCTGAACATAAAACTCCTGCCAACTGTCAACTGCCCTAATCTCGGAATAGTTTATTAACGCCATAGATGTTATTAAAACTAATAATGTGCTCACTTTAATAAAAATTGTGATCTTAAAAATGAAAATGACAACTCTCTCTTTCCCTCATGCTGATGACCCATAGGGCACCACCTTTTAGAAAATACTCTCACGAATTCAAAATGGAGCCATTTAATTCAGAGATGAAAAAAAATCAAATGAGAAATGATTTTTTATTTTGTTAATTCCCAATATGAACTTCCATATATAGTCTTTCCCTAAATGATTTGACATAAGTCCTTTCCACTTCCTCTGATTATATTTTAAGAATGACCTTTCCTTTCTGCGGATAGTCAACATAATATCAAGTTTTGATTTTACTTAAACTCTGAAGCAGCAAAGTTGAAAAATCAACTCATCTCCAGTCATTCAAGGCCAGAGCTTCATTCATATGGAAAAATGCAACTTCCTGCTGCAAAGACAAAAGACTCATCTTTAAAAGGCTCAAAAGGTTTCTTGGATATTAAATGGGTCTCACGAAATAACATTTTGATGAGTTAAGTGTAAATGAATCAGACACATATGGATTAAGTTATCCCTGCATTTCACACGGGTTTAAAAAATAAGGGGAAAAGAGGGTCTTGGCAAAAAACATTTTGGACTTTGCCAAACCCAAAACATTTGAAAAATTGCTGAAGACATCCAAGTAACCAAAATGCAGCAAGCTGCACCCAACTTTAATGAAAACCCCCACGAGTTATTTCCAATCCAAAGACTGTTAGGTTTTTCATCTGTATCTGATATTTAAGAAGAAAGAAGGAAAGAAAGAAAGGAAGAAAGAAGAAAGAAAGAAAGAAAAGGAGGAAGAAAGAGACAACAAGAAACACAACTCACCAAGTTTTAGTCACCGTGGCATGGTTTTGAAGTGGCAGACATACAATATACTTCTTTATTAGTGCAATTTAACCCTGGTATAAAGTCTCCTTAGATATTCAACAGCTTTTTAAAACTGAATTTTGTACAACTTATGTGGAAAATGTGTTAATAAATCTAGTGCTTTCTCCAGATTTCCCTTAGAAAAAATTTCATTAGCCTCATTGTGACTTTTTTTAAGGACTACAGATAATTGAATTAGTGACTCCCTAGGGGGTGAGTACCCCAAACTACACTAGTTCTATTGATTTGTATTGAGCATGAAGTTAGTGCCCAGGCTCACACAAAAGCTTCGAAGAGAGTCTCCTGAGACTATTTGCATCTCTAAATTTTACTTAACTAGAAAATGCATTAGTATGTGTAATCCTTCAAACTTATATACCGAGACTCTTAGCTTAAAATAACTTAATTATAGAAATAAATTCAGTGACTTTCCAAGAATCAGGAGGCTTTTCTAAGTCAACTTAGAAATAATAATAACAACAACAACAGCAGCAGCAAACAGACTCTCAGGAGAGTCTAAGGGACGGACTACAGACAGCGAAAGTCACAGAAGCCCACCTGATTCTTGCTGGAGAGACCTTCTAGAGACCACCAGCCACCTCAAGAAAACCCAACAATTTGAGCTTTGCATGCTCCCCCCACCAACCCCCGCCCCCTGAAATCTGACCACTGCATTCTCTTTTCAAGAGTTTTACTCCAAAGCGTAGCTCAGGCTGATGGGAGTAGACTCAGGTGTCATTCTGGATTGGAAGGTGATTCCCCCACCCCTTTTAAATGGCTGCTAAATCCCTTCTTTCTGGTTCACTAACTTCTTGCCACACCTGGTAACCCACTCCTCCGGGCAGGAGCATTCCTTTGTGGGAGAGCACAGGCCTCTCTCCCTGAGCCCACCCGCTTGGAAAGCAGCCAGCCCTGAACACTCTCAGGGTAGCGGGATTTGAAGCCTTCCCTTGGATTGGTGTTGTCAAGGAAGAGGCTTGAACTGTTGACAAGGGATCAGATCAATTTGGAAAAGGTGTGGTGGGGAGCTTGGTGAAAGGGGCCCAGTGAAAACACACAAAAAGGCTCTACTTTGGCTGGCTGCAGGGATTGCCTACCAGCGTGCTCCCGCTTGGGATTTCAGTGGCGTTTCAACCTTGGAAAATCATTCAGTTAGGTTTTTTTCTTAATATGAAAAAATAAACAAACAAAACAAGTTTTATTCTGTGTTCTGGTCTCCGGTTGAACGAGTGAGTTAGACGGGTTTAACGCTGTCGAACACGGACTTGGACTTGAGAATGACTGAATCCCACTGTACATCCAAGGTGTTCAGACATGGAATCTTTGCCCAATGACAACTTTGAGCAAAGTGAGGTAAATGAATGAGATTCATACACGACTTGAGGACACATTCACAGATCATAACTAATGTCCTTGCGCTCCGGTGTAATTATAATTGAATAGAATGTTAGATTTGCCCACACCTGTAAAAACATGGGAAATAAATACTCATACCCTTACAATATGAAAACATGATCTTAGCGTGGAAGCACGAAGACGCTGGAGCCTTATGAATTTGCCTGGAGTGGAGAGACTGCTCCTGCTGACACGCGAAAGGCCCAGGGCAAAGTTATCAAGTGGGTGACAGTTCATTTCCCTAAATGTCTGCTGTGGGTTTCCAGCTTTATCTAATGCTCCCCTGAAGTCGCAAACACCCATACAGCTTATTCACTAAAACACTCAACTTTGGTCACAGTCCTCAAAGAAAGACAACAAGCCAGGGGTCTGTGTTCCTTATCACTTCCCCACCACCCTTTCCTTCCTATCTACCAGCTGGGGGAGGGTTGGGTGAGCCTGGGATGTTTCCAGGACTGACAGCCATAGTGTATATGTGTGAGGTTCTTTGAGACCTGCCTAGTATATAGTAAGGGCTCATGAATGCTAATGTCACAACGCAGCTAATCAAGATTCCTAAAAAGTTCTGTTCCCTTACAGTTGATAATTAAGAATAGAGCTAGGCGGTGGTGGCACACACCTTTCATCCAGGCAGTCAGAAAGTAGAGATGGTCGGATCTCTGAGAGTTCAAGGCCAGCCTAGTCTACCGAGCGAGTTCCAGGAAAGGCTTCAAAGCTACACAGAGAACCCCACCTTGAAAAACAAAACAAAACAAACCAACCAAACAAACAACCCCTCCCCCAAAAAACCCAAATGCCCCTCAACCAAAGAATGGATAAGGAAGATGTGGTACATTTACACAGTGGAGTACTACACAGCAGAAAAAATGACGAGATCTTGCAATTTGCAGGCAAATGGATGGAGCTAGAAAACATCATTTTGAGTGAGGTAGCCCAGAAAGACCATTATCACATGTACTCACTCATAAGTGGTTTTTTAAACATAAAGCAAAGAAAACCAGCCTACAATTCACAATCCCTGAGAACCTAGACAACAATGAGGACCCTAACAGAGACATACATGGGTCTACTTATTCTACATGGGAAGTAGAAAAAGACAAGATCTCCTGAGTAAATTGGGAGCATGGGGACCATGAGAGAGGGTTGAAAGAGTGGGGAGAGGAAGGGAGGGGAGCAGAGAAAAAATGTATAGCTCAATAAAAATCAATACCCCCCCCCAAAAAAGAGGAAAAAAAAGGAAAAAGATAGATGGGTTGACTACTAAAAATATCCATACTGGACCGATAACAGAATGACAATGTCATCTGTAACATGAGCCCATGTGGTAGGGTCTTTCTAGAGACCAGACTTTCATGTAAACACACAACTTTGTGTGTGTGTATATGTGCACGCGCATGTGTGTGTGTGTGTTGGTGGTGTATTTGTGTGTGTTTATGTGTGTGTATATTTGTGTGCTGTGTGTGTGTTGGTGTCTCTGTGTGTATGTGTGTGATTTTAGACACCAGTGAAGCATCTGTCTGCAGGTGTGGTTGCAGAGTGGGCTCATCTTCGAGCACATCCTCTTAGTGACTTTCTAGCTTCTCCCCTCTCTTGAATTCCCTGGACCAGCAGCTTCCAGGCCACCTCCAGAGTGTTAGCGGTACAGAAGCACCACAGCGCCCCACCCAGCACTACTGTTCCCAGATCTGCATTTGAGAAGTTCTCTGGGTGACCTCTGCACTTTAAGTTGTTGAAGCCTTGCAGTAAGAGCCATCAGACGACATCTTAGTGCTCTGCCGAAGAACAGAAAGTTGCAAAGTTCAAGTTTTAATTGTGACTCTCGTGGCCGCAAACATTGCCTCCACTAGCCTGTTTAAGTACCGCAAATCCAAAGAGTCTTTTAATCACTTGCCTTGGGTAACAAACAATGTATAATAATTTGATTCCTTTTACTCCATCTGTGTCTCTTAAAGTAAAAGCTGGGACAATGAAATGTCTGTGTGGAAATTGTCAACAGAGGGTCTTTCAGGACCAGAGAGGACGGCCGGCACACTCCTGTTTCACCTTTCCATCTACCTCTGTCCTTTCTGAATTTCAATAATACATATGGTTCTTCTCCATTAGGAAAAAAATTGTTAAAGGTGATGGATAAAATTGGGCATCATATCTAACGAGATTTATATGGACAACTGTAGGTTTTTTATTTAATAAAAGTATCTGAGGAATTTCCCTTTACACAGGGAATTATCTTCGATTTCGTTCCGAATGCTCAGCACCATTCCATAGGCACACTCACACCCAGCGGCACGTCACAAAGCATCCGAGCAGGTCCCGACGCTGAAGCCCTGATACTCCTACGGAATGCTGTTGGGTTACTCACGTGTGGCTATTTATCATGTATTCTAAAGGCGATCTTTCAGAGCTACTTGAAAGCAAGGGAGGAGAAAACACTCGAACTTCCTTAGCTATTCATATCTAGAATCTACCCTCTTAAAGATAAAACGCTAAGTCAATAGACATAAACTATAGCATATTACCTCATCCCGTCCATGATTTATTGCAGATGGAAATCAACAAGAAACTGAATTACTTCGAACGTTTTACTATTGACATTAAAACTCCAGATTTGAATACCTACACAGCTAAGAATGGTTCTGAAAACCACTTTCGTCAGACACGGAACATAGATCTATAACTTCATTCAACTCCACCAGCCCTACAAAGAAACGGTGATCGTTTTCAAAATGGCCAGCTCCCAGCTCCCAGCTCCCGGCCACCTCAGCCATCTAGCTGATTGGGCGTTGAAACCTCTGCCATCTTCCCTGGTGATCGGTTACCCCACTCACAGCCATTTTCCATTATGTTCCAAACCTGCGCTAATTTCCACTAAGACCTGATCCCAACACATCTTCTAGCTTTAAAAATAATTTTGGCCTTCATGATCCCGTTTGACTGAGCGTCATCTCAGATTCTTCTCCTCCATGGATGTCACCTAAGAATTAACTGGCCCAAAAATGCACCACGCTGTTTAGCAATTATGTATCCGAGCTGTAGGAAGAGGTCAAGGTGCACTCACGCGTCCTGTGCTATGGAGAGGTCTCTGATTAGCTTGTCATCTGCTCGGAAGAAGATGTAGGCTGATTCTCTCATACAGTGGAGCGGGCCAGCTGTTAGCTGCCTGTCAAGCCCTCAAGTGGACAAGAAGTCCAGGAGCAAAAATGTCATTCCTTTGATCTGGCAAGGAGCAGCTGCTGATTTATAGAGTGGGACTTTGTTCTTCCGTTCTATTTTACTTTCTTTCCTAAGGCAGAACCACAAAATCCAGGAGAAAAAAAAAGTGCCGTTCCCAGCAACATCAACAAGCCCTGACAACTACAACCGGGTTTTCTTGGCCCTAACAAAGCTCTCAGGCATCTCCTTTGACGCTCACCTTTCCCCCTCCCCTTCCCCCCACCTTCACCATTTTTTTTTTTTGCAAGCGGTAGTTATTGTTTAATTCAGCTTCTGTAAATGGAATGGACTGTGGCCAGCAAGCCTGGGGCATAAACACACCTGTATGAAAGAAGCCTTATTGTAGCAACCCTCTACAAGCAAGCTCACATGAACCACATGTTCCTGGGTTCAGAAAGAAGGCTCCGTTTTTTCCTGACAGCAAATTTTACCCTAACTGAGCTTCTATTTTTGATGTCACCAACCTGTGATGACCACATCTGAACCTTTCCTTCTGCAACGGCATTATACTCTTTTAATCAAAGGGGTAAAAAAAAAGACTTGTTTTTTTCCCCAACTGAGAGCAAAGAGATCCATCAAAAATGCTTATCCACTGTCTATAATATCAATCATCGAAAGCTGACTTAAAGTCCAGAAAGGCTTTAGCAAATGCAATATCCAAGATACCATAATGGTGATTTCATTACTACTGATTTATAATGACATGCGTTTCCTTGAGTACCCTATAAGGGAAAAAAAAATCAACAACAAAATCTACATAAGTCATGTGCATTTTCTTGCTGAGAACTGAACTGGTTGCAAATGTCTGATTTTGTTTTCCACAGTAATCCTGCCCAGCCGGAAGTGTCCATCAGCTGAGTGGACTAGCAGCTGAGCGGAGAAGTCCTCATGACTGTCAGCTGTGCATCAATGAGAAGCAAGCAGCCCTTTGGGCAGCCACATGTGTATGTGCACGTGGGTGCGTGCACACCGCCCCTGTACATGTGTCCGGGAATACACACACCGCCCCTGTACATGTGTCCGGGAATACACACACCGCCCCTGTACATGTGTCCGGGAATACACACACCGCGCCTGTACATGTGCCTGGCAATGAACTTTGCCAGGGCCAAATTCATTAACACCTCCATAGATTTTTCTGTGCTGCTCCAGAGGGACGTGAAAAAAAAAAGGTACAGATAGAGATTTATTTTTGTTAATTCTCAGCTATATATATACCTGTTCCTTTAAAGGTTCAAGGGGCTGTTACTAACATGGAGAGGAGAAGGCGGTGGTTCGCTTTCAGCGGGGCCCTGTTTCAGAGCCCTTCCTCTCCCTCCTGTCTTGTGTTCAGAGGGAGTGGGGATTTATTTAGCTTGATTTCTGACTTTATCCTTTGACCAACCGAAATGAGCCGAGCACTAGCTTTCTCCTTCTTGAGATTCTCATACAGCAGCTGTGTCCTCTATGAGTGGGTTGCGTCCCAGTCACTGGCTCTGTGGCTGGGGAGCTGAAAACCCGCCTAGCACTGTACCTGCTCGTCTCTTTTCAGTCCTGAAACCATTAGTGGGAATAATTTCAAGGGCCATAAAAATCTGTACATGTGTCACCATCGATAAGCCGTCCGCAGTCTGCTGTTATCCCAAACCAAATCTAATGACATATGGACGACGTATGGAAATATAGCTAAATATTTGAAAATGCAAACCATGCCTTTCGAGATTTCTATTCTTCACATACATGTAAACGAACCGAAAAAAGTCACCATTTTGAGAGCACACACAAGTTAATATAAATAACAGTCTATACCCAGTCAATTAGTGCAACGGAGTCAAAAAGACATGAAGAGAGGTTGGTCACCAGGCATGGCAGTGCACAGATACCTGTAGTGCAAGCACTGGAGAGGCAGAAGCAGGAGGACAGCCAATTTCAAACCAGCTTGGGCTACATAGTGAGCTCAAGGATAGCAAGGCAACAACTAAGATCTGGGGGTGGGATATAGAACACTTGCAGAGGAGCTGGAGAGATGGCTCAGCAGTTAAGGACATTGACTGCTCTTCCAGAGGACCCAGGTTCAATTCCCAGCACCCACATGGCAGCTCACACTGTCTGTAACTCCAAGATCTGACACCTTCACACAGACATACGATCAGGCGAACACCAATGCACGTAAAGCAAAAATAAATAATTTAAAAGTACAAAAAGAACACTTGTGAGTGCTTACTGAGCGTGGGCAAGGCCTAGTTCTCCAGCACCAGAAGAACAGAGGCTAAGCAAACTCTTGGAAGAGAAGAGTCGAACCAGTTTGAAAGAACATTTAAAACCAAAATCAAACAAGTGGAAGGAAGGAAGAGGTCCACTCCACCAGGACTGCCCTGGTTTGAGAAGCAGGAAGCATAACTGTCGTGAGAGTGGCTGACAGTTTCTTCTGGTTTCTGGGGGAACCTGGTGGCAATTTACAAGCAGGCAGCATGGGGTTCTTCAGAGCTAACGGGAAACCCTGAAGTTCTTTAGTGGGGAAGTGAGACAATGGACCACATGAGGAAAACCTTTTCCGACGGCCAGGTAGAGGATGAACTGAACGGGATTGATGAGAACAGAGCAGCTGAGAGGGCTCAACACACTTGGGCAGGGCAGGGAGGAAGAGGAAATGAAGGGGACTCCAATAAGGTTCTGGCGATGAAACTGGGGAGCCTTTGACTTTTAGAACGACTTCCGCGTTGGGCTTTGCTTGGCAGAAGGTTACGTCAAAGGCACTAGGATGGTGACTCCGGGAACCCGTGTTTGCTATGTCAAAACTGCTAATTAGCTCTTCGATTCCTATTTATTGCAGTAGAGTGAGCCGCACTGGGTTTCTAGATGACTTGGCAGTGGCGCTCTAAGCTGAGAAGTTAGGGGACACTCAAGGACAAAGAAAGCGTGAACTCTGAAAACAAGTGACTGCTTCAAAATGGCCTCTCCTATTCATAGTTATTAAACGAGGACTAGTCTAGATCTCAACCAGTACTAAACTTAAAAAAAAAAAAACAACCCAACAACTGTTTGGCTACCTCTGAAAACACTACCTTTTCACGCACCTCCGGCTTTGACAAAGTCCTCCATCTGATCCTGTTGGCCTGGCAACTGTAACTAAAAGCCTACGGACAATGGCCTTATTTCCAGGTGGTCTAGCTTGCTCATTTTGAGTTCTGAGATGATCTGTATGAACCGATTTAGAAGCTGACGACAATAACATGCATATCAGTCACACTGTGCCTTAAACTTAGCAAGAGTGATTCTAGTGATGGCATTCATCGAAGGTTTTAAATGAAGTGCACACACACACACACACACACACACAGGCGAGTGCACACATACACTGTATTTTTAAGCAACTGCATAAGATAATCAAGGGCAGGTTTTCTCTAGGTGGTGACAAGTAATTTAGAAGAGAATTGATGGGACCGAGTGTTACGTTTAAAAGGGACTCCATTAAGGGTGATGGTGTCCAAATTGTGTCCTTCTCACAAACCATATTTTTCTTTTTAAATGGGCTTTTAAGGTGAAAGACGCAGCACTTCAGCAGACTTCTAGGTGTGGAGACAAAGGGTTCACAAGTCTCCATTCTTCAACCCGGGCCAAATCGCCCCCGGGACCTATGCTCTAAAGCCCTGGGGGGAGGGTGCTATGCATGTGAATGCCCCCACCAGAGTTTTCCTTGGCTTCAGGGGATCCTTTTTCTAGAGCAGCAGGGGATGTTTCAGAAGACCAGACCCGCCTGCCAGAAGCCTTTGGAGGGACCAGGCTCTCAGCCCCCTTTCCTTTCTCCTGCTGGTTTAAAAGAGAAAGAATTTTTGCAGCGGACACATTCGAAAGGTGGCAACATTCTTGGGGCCGTTTATCAATACCACTTCTTTCTTTAAGCCCGTGGCTTGGTCTCTTGTTTGGGAGGCTGAGATTTTAGCACTTTTAAAGGGAACCATAAGTGAGAAATCTCCCAGGTGTTAAACTTTAGAGTGGCTTCAACCCAAAATGGGGGCGGGGAGGGGAGGGAGTAACGACGAGAGTAAAACACAGAAAGTCAAGTGCTATTATGGAAAAGAGCCATCAAATAAAGCATCGTAAATATGCATACAAGTAACATTCCTCCTATTTAAACTGGTGCTATTTAACCACTTTATACTTCCATTCAAGTTGTCAATAGGGGTTAAAATAAAAAATTTAAAACAAAAAATTTTACTAGTTACTTTCAACAAACTCCATACAACCAAAAATGATATTTAAAATATTACAAAACATAATTTTATCATGAAGCAAAAATTTTATTCACAGACACATGCCTTAATGCCCTCATATACATGATGTGCAAACATCAAAGGTTAGTTTCTAAGTCAAATTTCCGGAGTGCCTTTTCTTAAGAAGAAATGAAACATCTTTTGCTTGAATTGACACCCAGGTAGCCTCCTGTGTCTTGGACAGAGATATTACAGAAAGCGTTTTCAATGTGATGGTATTATTGCCCACAAATTTTTTAGCATCATCCCGTAATCATAAAAGACATAAAATATATCTTTATAAACCACAAGAGACCTAGCAAACCAGAGGTTATGCTGTGGCTGCTTTACTCCTTAAATATTTTAGCTTTAAACGGTTAGTTAGTGGATCCGCTCCTCAACTGCCGTTTACAGAGAAAAGGAGACATCAACCTTTGGTTCTAAACTTCCATCTAGAGCTTTAGGTGCAAACTAGATGGATGACGGTTTGAGAGGATTTTTAGAGTCTATCCAGGCTCCACATCTCTTAGTAAAATTCCCAGTGCGGTTTAATGCAATTTTCACAGATGAAAACACTGGTGTTTGAATGGTCTCCGTCTTCATGGAAATAGCCGTAACACCAGCGCTTATTAACAGCGAAATAATTTAGTGCCGAAGTGGTTTGAAATGTCACAGATTTTTTTTTAATCATTTGATATACAAATAGTCCAAGATTATTTCAGAAGTTTAAAGTTAATATGCTAAGTAGCTAGGGTCATACTATTCCTTCCATCTGGGGATGGTCTTCCTTCTGGAGCCTTCTGGTCCAGGCATCACTGGGAATTCTTGCCAGACCTCTTTGGGGTAACTTTGGTGCATAATCTGATTAAGAAACATTTCCTGGGACTAGGAATTGGTTCCTTTGCCTGCCACAGTGCAAGGCCAAGGCTGAAGTTTGGATTTTTAGCATCCAAGCCGGGTGAGGCTATGTTCCGTTATCTGTCCAGTGCTGAAAGCAGAAACAGAAGGATCCCAGGGATTTGCTGACTACCTAGTATAGGCTCAGTAACAAAACATTAAGGTAGGCAGCAACAGAGAAAGATTCACAACCTCTGGCCTCTGTATACAAGTGCACATAGATACAAATGCAAACACTTGTGTGCACGTGCGCGCGCGCACACACACACACACACACACACACACACACACACACACACACCCTCAGTCATTAGCAAACAGGCTCCCTGAAGAATTTGTTCAGTGCAATGACCACAATTGACCTGTCTGGTTTTCACCTAGTTGATCTTACAGAGAGCATATTTTAGCTCTTTGCTATCGACACCGTCTCGACTATCCCCAATAAAATGTTTGGTGAATCAACAACTAAATGAGCAAACGGAAATACGGTTTCTTCCCTAGGAAATAATTTAGAATTGACAATGGAAGAACCATTAGGGAATCTCTTGTCATTTTTTTTCGCAAGTGGCATAGCTCAATTCCTGAAGAACAATGTGCCCTAGAGCAGGGCAGAGCTAAGATGAGACATAATTCCGGCTTCCTAGTTCTGCTCTAATGAGTGTCACCTAACTCAGTACAAGGTGCGACTCTACCTGGACAGCAGACAGACACGGGAAGGACTTCTCTGGCAGAAATAGAGTCTTGCTCTGCCAGGTTCGGAGTGTGTGCGTGTGTGCATGCGTGCGTGTGTGTGTGTGTGTGTGTATGTGCGTGTGTGTGTGTGTATGTGCGTGCGTGTGTGCGTGTGTGTGTGTATGTGTGTGTGTGTGATATGCATAGCATGAGACAGAGCTGGAGTGGGATGTCACCATTGTGCTGGACTGCAGTGGGGAAGATGGATTAAACACTGGGGTCCAGAAGGTTCTGTGAGTGTGTATTCTGGGGTGAGGGGCAGGAAACAAGAATGGGGAAAGCAGGAAGAAAGGAAGATTTAAGATGGAGAAAAGAAAGGAAATCTATTTTCCCCCCGATTATATCCTTTTAAGGATTTCCCCCCATTTATGTTTGGAGGAACACTGGTGTCTGTGATTGTCTCTCAAAAACGAAGAGTCCCAGGTCAAATCCTATGGGATAACGGACACTAAGGTAACAAGAGGTAGAGGTGTTTTTGTTTCTGCTGTGAGTTACATCATGGCTTTTCGCAATTGATAAACACTTCCTAAAAGGGGATGAGAGTTACCAATCAATTCATAACAAGCTCCTGGGATTTTTCAGGGGTGCTAGGGTTCCAAGCTCTTGAAATAAACCACGGCATTCTAATATCCAGTGAAAACTGTGCTTCAAACCCATTCATCAACCTGAAAGTAGGATTTGTACCTTCCCTGAGTCAGACTCCAAGCTCAGGCACTGGCCGGCCTTGGGTTCTATACCCAGCCCTTCTTTAACTCCTCCCAGTGAACAAAGCCTGCGAGCGTCCCAACAGACCCCAGGAACACACTGACTGAACAGGCTCCTTAGAACTTCCCAGGGTAACTTGAAGATGAGGGAATGATTTTAGTCAAGGATATTTTCTCTATGTTTTCATTTCTGACTCACTTAATAATTTTAAGTTATCATTAGATACTTTGCTATGCCTACATTTTTATTTCACAATAACTATTAGAAACCAACCAATAAACCAAACAAACCTTAAGTATAAGATACATAGTATAGGGCTAGTGAGATGGGTTGGAGGATAAGCCTAAGGCTTGCCACCAAGCCCGATAACCTGAGGTCTATCCTCAGAACCCACACGGTAAACAGAGAGCAATGATTCTCATGTTATTTCTGACTTCACAAGGCACCTCTCCTCATGCAAAATAAAAAACTGTAAAATGTTAAAATATTTTTAAAAGATACACTATGTATTCTATACAATACATACAATATTATTATATAAAATAGATACACTCTATATACTTATGTATTTATATATATATATGTATATAGACACACATATATATTCCTTCTGCAATACTGCCTGCAATTTTATTATTCAGATTTGTGAAGGGTTGTGGCCAGCTGACGCTAATATATATATATATATATATACATATATAATTATATATATATATTGTGTTGGGCCATTCACTTGTGAGTCAGCTAGAATGAGGCAGGAAGCATGGTGGAGGATGTTACAGGGGAAGGAGAACAGAGAAGGTCAGAGAGATGGGGAGTGAGGATGGGTTGCTTTGGATAATGTACTTCAATGTACACCCAAGGCTCCCTGGCCCCCACCACCCTCCAATCAATTCCACTTTCTTGTTTACAGATCCTCCATGTACAAAATTAGCTTTTACTTATAGCGGTGTTAAACACCACCTGCCTGCCCTCTGAACCCCGATATTCTGGGATGAGGTCAATGTGGCGAAGGGCCCCGGCTCTATAGGCAATCCTGTCATTCAGGCTAACAGCAGTGATTCACTCACAGGAGGCAAAAATGACTCAATTGTTGGGCTTATTGACTCCAGGGAGCACGGCTACTCTATCATTACTGTGGAGTGCAAACACCCTGAGCTCTGTTTTGGTCCACTTAAAATTACTATTTGCCGTGAAGGATTGGCAAAGCAATTCTTAAAATGATGGGGGTGAAAGTCAGGCAAGCGCCATTACGGGCTTTTCCTTCCGTTTAAGCAGAAGTAAGCATTCTAAGAGTCTCCAAGCCTGACCCACTTGTTTAACCTTTTATTCGCTTTGCTGTATTAACATATATTAACCGGCTATAGAAGCCCTAGGAGGGATAAAAACCTCATGACCAAATTATGGTTCCATTTTCATGGGTAACCTCTCCTTGGGTAGAAATTAAACCCCAATATAAATACATTTTTAGGTCTACACAAAATTGAGGAGGAATGCCAAGAAAACAGAAGCCACGGAACAGTCCTGCAAAGGCCACGGCAACTATGGCGTGGTCGGAGAAATTGCACACGAGAGGACCTATTGGAAAAACCAAATAAATTTAATTAAATAAGATACAAGATGATTTTCCCATGTCTTATCTACTCCCCTTGGTTAATATCCATGACATACTGATGCTGTATAATTGCTCCTCTGGCATGCTGCAGCTCAGAGCCGTAATGAGCTGCCTCCGCACAAAGGCAGCGAGAGCGCTTTCCCTACAGAGTTAT
Organism: Microtus pennsylvanicus; assembly: GCF_037038515.1. Lineage (NCBI taxonomy): Eukaryota > Metazoa > Chordata > Mammalia > Rodentia > Cricetidae > Microtus > Microtus pennsylvanicus. The sequence continues at coordinate 94,217,906 of NC_134580.1, forward strand.
CTTCTCAATTATTTATACTTGCTACACTTCCACATAATGGCAGTTTTAAAATCAAACAAACAAAGCAAAGCGTACAATAAAGGAAGGGGACAAGAAGGAGCAGGGACCTTTTTCCTTCCTTTCTTGAACACCAGAAGGGACGGGCGAGCCAACTGAATTTGGATCCCAGGAAAGTCTCAGGGGTCCAGCAAGCAGATGACATCAAAGCGTTCAGACTGCCACCTTGGTGAGGCTTGAGCAGCTCTGCAGACATGTGTGGCTTTTAATCTGTCGTATGGAAACATGGAGGAATGCAAACTTTATTCCTCCCCTCCCTAAGTTTGTGAAAATTCCTTGCTCAGAAGATTTGCCCCTCACCTGCCCCTCTCCCCATTGCAGGAAAAGAAAAGTTGCTACAATTGTCAAAATGACGACACTATGGACTGAAAATGGCGTTTAGTTACAGTCACCCCTCAGGCGGTGGAGGGGGTCAGCCTTTCTCAAGCCCGTTGTGTGTCTACTGTCCACACCGGGCCTTTGGCCTCTCACTGTAAAACCTACAGACATGAGAAAGCCAGGCTGAATCACAGCCAGGCCCCCTATAGAAGGGAGAAATTACACTGAGAGAACAGTTAAGAGTAAACTGTAATCTGTAATGGTATGTCTCTCACTCCCTGCGTGTGCCTGTTTGTGGCGCACAGAGGTCAGCGTCCAGGATCTTCCTTAATCATTTCTCTAACTCATTTCTTGAGACAAGCTCTTTTTTGTTTTAATTTCATTTGCTATGATGATGATGTGTGAGTGTATGTGGTGTGTGTGTGTGTGTGTGTGTGTGTGTGTGTGTACACTTGTGGAGGTCAGAGGCAACTTTTGGTAGTTAGTTGGGTCTGGGAATCAAACTCAGGTCATCAGGTTTGCAGGATAGGTCTCTTTTCTCAGCTGTAGAATCTCAGCTGCCCTGAGACAGAGTCTGTCACTGACCCAGGTCCTCAATGATTTAGCTAGACCTAGTGGCCAGCGAGCCCCAGGATTCTCCTGTCTCTACTTTTCCAGAACCAGATTCTGGTGAGCCAGTTTCTGGTTTAGGTTTTTTGTCTTGTTTTTTGTTTTTGGCTTTTTGGCAAGAACTTTCCTGTGGGCACCATGTCCCCAGCCCTCTAATGATGCCATGCTGATTAGTTTTGGACTCTAGAATGAGCCGTTTACTGTGTTTGTGAAGCTGTGCCTACTGGGTTTCTAGCAAGTAATTCTCAGTGTAGATGTCCACTTGCTGGCAGCTGGTGTGACTTCCCAAGTTAACCCAGAGATGTGACTGAGAAGAAGCTTGTATTCCATTAAATTAATGAAGTTATTCTTATTTTGACACTTATTTTATTTGTGTGTGTGTGCGCATGGTATATGTGGTCATGTGTATGTAGATGTGTGAGCTTGCACAGGTATGTGCACCCATGCTTGTGAACTCATGGAGGCCAGAGCGGGCAGCGTGGGTCTTCCTCTGTCACTCTTGGCCTGGTAATTTTGAGGTAGGGTCTCTTCCTGCATCTTAAGCTTGGGTTATCCGGCAGCCAGGAGGCCCCAGCCATCCTCCTACGTCCACCCTACACAGCTCTGGGGCTGCAGAGGTACAAGAGATCAAGCTAGACTCTGAGAAGAAGCTATTTGAAAAAGGTAAGCTTAAACTCAACCAGATGCATAGTAGGATCTACATGAAATCAGCATCTAGTTTAATGTTCTCTGTTAAATTATTATTAAAGTTCTGGCTTTAGGAAACAGTTAATACTGTCTTTCTTCTGAAACAGTCACCCTACCAGCTGATAGTCACAGACACACCTGTGACTGAAGCTATCATTAGCAAAGCCAGTGAATACAGATGTTGTGTAGTCTACTAGCTATTTCCAGATGTGTGTGTGTGTGTGTGTGTGTGTGTGTGTGTGATGTGTGCACATGAGCGTGTGCACCATGTGTATCAGTGTCTTCTTCCATTGCTCTCTACCCTATCCTTTAAGACAGGCTCTCGCGCTCATCACCATTTTGGCTAGGCTGGGCTAGGGTAGGAGCCCCTAGGGTCTGCCTGTCTCCACTCTCCAACCCTGGGATTTGATGGATGAAGAGTCATGCCCACTTTCTCATATGGGTGTCAGGTAGTCAAGCTTAGTTCTTATACTTGCCCAGCAATGCTCTTAGCCCACCGAGCCACCTCCACACCCCTTCAAAATACTGTGAAAACAACAACGTCCTTAACAAAAGTAGCATTCCTAAAAGATTAGCTAAGACAAGCATAATTTAAAACCCCTCCTAGAAGCCGGGCCGTGGTGGCGCACACACCTTTAATCCCAGCCCTTGGGAGGCAGAAGCAGGCGGATCTTTGTGAGTTCGAGACCAGCCTGGTCTACAAGAGCTAGTTCCAGGACAGGCTCCAAAACCACAGAGAAACCCTGTCTCGAAAAACCAAATAAATAAATAAATAAAACCCCTCCTAGCATGTTCCACCTGTTCACACGCACATATATTGAATGGGCTCACATACAGACTCATTGGTAGACTGCATGACTTTAAGTCTTTCTTGATTTGACAAACTCAGGGAAAATCAAAATCTTGGGAGATTCATGCTACCCCTCACCAAGTACAGACAGAGGTGCTGTTGTGAGAGGAATCAGCATGGAGAAGAGAAACCACAATGATCCACAACCCAGCTAGGTCACTGGGGGCCGCCATCTTGTCCTGCTTGGCCGAGCTATCAGTCTGGCCACTTACTGCCACAATGAGCTTGTCTCAGCTACAGAGTACTAGGGCTGGGCCACACTGAGTTCACCGCTTTCTGTCAGAGTGACTGATTGGCAGTATGGTGAGATCTGAGGGATGGTAACCTTGCAGTTATGGACTCAATTTTGTTACCAGTTTGAAAGCTGGTGACTCCTACTGGTTACGGGCCTAGTGGTATAGGCCTGCTAATTCCACTTACCCAGGAAACTGCGGTAGAACTATCGAAAGTTCAAGGTTATCCTGGGGAACTTAGTACAACTGTCTCAGAATAAATAGTAAAAAGAAAGCTCGTGCTGGGCATGGTGCTGCCTTCTTGGAATCCCAGTATCTGGGAAGCAGAAGTAGGAAAATAAGGAATTAAATGCCAGTACCTATATAAACAGTTTGAGGTCAGTCTGGATTACACAAGACCTTATTTCAAAACAAACCAACCCATGAAAAACAAACTAATCAAAACAGCAACAATAACAACTAAAGTGGGCTGGGGGTGTAGTTCAGAGGCAGGGGGGTTGCCTAGGATATATGAGGACCAGGTTCAAACCCTGGTTACCCTGCCTTTCAAAGTCTGTCCGCAATGCTTCTGACATTTTGACCTTTAACACAGAGGATGATCTTCCCGCGTAGATGTGAACTGGGTGACAGGTGACGGCAAAGGGACACAGCTGATGAGACCCACCACCCCACCACCGCCTCGCCCCTGCGGTCAGAGGACTCAAAGCAAAGCCTGTTGGACACGGACAGACAACCGAGTGAACAAAAACATTCAGCAAGCATATTCTGCGGCGTTTATAACATACTGACTAATGAGTAGTTAAATGTTGGGTGTAGAGGAAGACCTGGGTTCCTTTGTAGTCTTAAACATTTAGAAAGGTCCAGAAGAGAGGTCTCAGATTCTGGGAATAGATACTGGTATATTTTAAAGGCAGTGAACCCCAATTTAAAAACTGGCAAACTATGGCTTTGAGGTAACTTGAAGGGCAGAACTCAAGCTGGGTATGGTGGGATATGCCTGTAGTCCCAGTACTTGGGAGGCAGAGGTAGGATATGAGATTCCAGTCCAGCCTTGGCTTCATAACGAACTTCAGGTCAGCGTGGGCTACATTGTTAATTCCAGGCCAGCCTGACTCAAAACAACAAAAATCAGAAATAGACACAGCAAAACAAAAGAGGGAAACCCAAGACCTTAGTAGACAGAGTCAGGTTGGTTTTCATTTCTGTGAGGGCTCCTGCTATCCGGCAGTGATTTGCCCAAAAGGCATGTGACCCTGAACTACCAGGATACCTAAGAAACCACAACCCCTGTTTACCCCAACTCTCCCCAACCCTGGCAACACACTCTCTCTTAGTAGACCAGCCAGTTAATCAGACATTAAAGGAACCCACAAATCTCCACGAGTGGCTGCGCAGAACGAAAAGAAAGATGTGGGAAGGAAGGAATCATTGTTAGAAACTGCTTGAGCCAAGGGAGTTCAAAGGGCAAATAAAATGGAAGATGGCGGTTGAGGCCAACCAACCAACCATCCACCAAGCCAACCAATCAAACACACAAATATTCTGGAGTAAGGGCTGGCATCTCTCCCCTTCCCTCCGAGCACCACGTATTGGAGTCTATGTCTCTGCTCACAGCAGGATATGGCTTTGGCTTACCCCGGACAGGTGCAGATCTGATAAGAGGTTTGGCACACACTCCAAGCCTCGTTTACAATCTGTTTTGCAACTTCCCTTTCTATATAAACATTGTCCAACAACTTCTAACAAAAAAAAGTCGTGTTTACTTGTCCTGTTTCTAAGATTTCCCCCACCCGCTTCTTCTTCTAAATGTTCCCTCAGGATGCTGTCTTGCAAACTAGAAAAAGCTTGGATTTCAGCTCTGGTCTCCAAGGTATTCTAGTGTTCAGCGGGGCCGTGTGCTGGGAGGGAAGCGCTCTACCTTACTGATTTAATTAACAGGATTCTTTTCATTATTGTGGGGATTTAGTTTCTTCTTGCCTTCCAGTGTTTGGGAAACACTGATTTATGTTTTATATTTTGAAGGGAAATTTATTGTTCTTTGACAGCTGAGGCTCTTAAATCCCTGGCACCAAAGGGACCCTGGGGAGGTGTCACAGTTGCCTAGCCTTGCCTACCTCCACGCAGTCATCTCAAGGGCTCCCCTCTAGAAATGAGGAGCACCATCAGCTGTTCGGCGCCCAGCCCACTGCACCCCCAGCTGATCATTACACCAGCAGGGGTTGGCCCATTCCCATTTGTGAACGGTGGCATTAGTAGGTTGATCAGTAACTGCGACTCACTGATGCGCCGGAAGGCAGACACAGCCCATGAATTCGGGAACTCCGCTTAAACTCTTGGTGAAGTGGAGCCTGATGAATTGTTAGGATGTGCTCTGCTTAGGATGAGAGTATGGCTGAGGTGGAGATCATGGCAAATTTTCTAAATATGAGCATACACAGGGAGATGGTAAAAATAAAACCATGGAAATTAGCACTGTCTGGCATGGATACCCATCACAATCTTCCTTCCTTCCTTCCTTCCTTCCTTCCTTCCTTCCTTCCTTCCTTCCTTCATTTCCTCCCTCCCTCCCTCCCTCCCTCCCTCCCTCCCTCCCTCCTTCCTTCCTTCCTTCCTTCCTTCCTTCCTTCCTTCCTTCCTTCCCTTGGAGTATCCATCAAACTCTGACTTCAAAAAGAAAAACTTACGAAGGCATGTAGCTAACTCCCGGTTCAGGTGTCAATTCGCGGCTGTCATGAGGTGGTTCTCCATCTTTTCTGAGTCATTCTCCATGCATTACTTTCATCCCTAATCTCATCACTGACCTTTCTTGAGCTATACGATGAATGGGGTACATACACTGGTGCATATTCTTATCTGATTTTCCACAAAGCCCAAGCAAGTGAGTGGTGTTCACTGCTGTTTGCCGGCCAGTGAAACTGAATGTTCACAAAATCCAATCCCGTGGCTCAGTTTTCAGTCAGTGGCTACAGCGGGCTCGGGTGCCAGCACACACAAGGCTGAAGTCTAGCAAACCCGGCAGTGACAGCAGCCATGTTTCCTTTAGCTGGCATTCCTCGGGGCGGTGGGGCAACGGAGCCACCTTTTACACCAGCCCTGTGGCTCAGGGCCTTGGTAAGACTCCCCTTCTAAGGATATTATAGACTAGAATTTTTTATCATATCTAAATGCATAAGCCATTCTAAGGTAAAGTCTAGAAGAAACAGAAAGAGCATGTAATTCTATAGCAGTTTAGGATTTCAAATCTTCAAAAGAAATTAACATGGGAGCATGGTTCAGCCTGGCGAGAAATTCATAACCATAAAAATCTACCTTCCATTCTGAACCCGAGGACCAGCTCCAAGCTAATGTTCTTGTTGTTTAGTTCTGTTGTTATAGGAGAATTGTGATTTTGAAATGGGAATTATCTTTATTGATTTGGCCCGTGTATCAGGGTACAAAAATTCAAAGAATAATGTTGTCTTAGAAATTCAGGCTTCTCTCTTGTTAATTTGTTTGTTTGAGACATGGTTTCTCTGTGTAGACCAGGCTGACCTCAGACCCACAGAGATCTGCCTGATTCTGCCCTCCAAATGCTGGAATTGAAGGTGTGTGTCACCACCGCCCAGCTGAAATTCAGGCCAGCTTCTTAAAATGTCCCACAAAGACCAACTTTTATCGCCAGTCTTACTTTAGGTAAAATGTCACGTAGGAGGCAGCAAACCATTTTCATGCTGAAAACGGCTGAGAGAATTTCAGGTCAGTGAGAAGGGAGGGCAGAGAACAGAAGACACACCATGGCTGTGAGCAGGCACAGGCAACACAGTTCCTTATGGGGCAGCTGTAGCATGGTATCATCTCCCCACCTCCCTCACCAGTCCAGCACACACTACGAGTCCCATTATCACGACGTGCATGGTACATTCTCCTTCAGATGATCTTGATTCTTCGGGTTCATTGCCTCTACCTTATTAATAGTCTTTGATTGCTTGTAGAAATTCTAGAAGGCACGACACTTGATCCCTTTGAGCAAATATTTATTCAGCGTCTGCTGCCTCCTTGGCAGTTCACTCGGGTCTTCTTAGGGGAGCGCATAAAAGGAGACCTTGTATGAGAGGCCGCGCTTGCAAAGGGAAGGAAAACCACTAACTCTGAGATGAACTTCACGTTCTCTAAGTCTCTACGCTTAGTTGGAAACACAGGATGCACTAACCCATCCATCGGCCTAGTTATGTGATGAGAGAAAGAGATAGGAAGAACACAGGTTTGGAAATGCGCATCTGAACTCAGCTGATGGCCCTTATGGTACGGTTTGGGACAAGCTCTTTAACGCGTAAGTGTCTAAATCACTTTAGCTGCAAAATGAGAATCACGAGAACTGCTTCAAAGCTTTGACCTGAATATGGACTGTGAAGGCCGATTTGCATTGTAAAGCATCACGCCAGTACCTGAGAATTACAGGGCAGCATTGGAGCCATCCTGCGAAGACACTCATTGCTTTGCAGTCCTCCAGACACTCTGACAGTGAAGGAACGGCATCGCTCGACCTGTTCCAATGCTATAAGAGCGCCAGTGTGTAGGCAGGGGGTGGAGATAGCATGGATGGGAAGGGAAGGGTGGAGGGAACCAGTGACGTCTTGAACCTTGAAGGACAGGAAATAGGATGCACAGGAGGGACGAGATCTCAGATTGAGGAGACCTCTTAACCTACAGGTCAAACAAGAGTTCCGGGCTTATGTGGCCCTGGGCTGAAGCCAGGAGGTAAATGTGAATCCTTATACAGTTTCTTAGCTTTGCAACTTCTCTGATTCACCGTTTCTCCGCTGCAGATGAGACATGATATTTAGTTCATACACTTTTTTTTGTAATGATTTCATTATTAGCCACACAATTGGAGGATATTTGAAAGATTATAAAGTTTGATGAATTTTTTTAAGCCTCGGAAGAGCGAACAGGAGAGTCTCCAATATTGCTAAAAGAACCCTGAGTAGTGCCTGGTTATCAGCTAGCAATCCATTCGGGGCACTCAGTTCTGCTGCCGCTTGAACACTGGAGAGCAAGTTTCAGAATATATATTTGTGTTATTTGTTTTCATTTCATATTTTATCTACAATGTCCCACTGGAATGGAGCGACTAGACTGTCATGGGAAAGTAATAAGTGAGCCACCTGAATTTAAAGGCCCTTTGTTCAGTCCTGTCTTTCAAGGTACTGTTTTTCTTCCCACACTGGCCTGGATAGACATAAATACAGTGAGTGGACCTTTTGTTTACAGCTCATAAATGATTTATCCAAATGTTTAGGCATATGAGACTAACATATCTATTCTAATCTTGTTCTTTAAATTATTTTGGGTTGAAACATGGACATCAGTGGTTGGAAGCAAACACCAAGGTTGGAGATTAACATTTGGAGAAAAACTCAGAAACCTGTATGGTTCTTCCATAGCCACTTATTGCTCCTGTTTAACCCCTAGAAAGCTGGGAAGGGCAAACGTGGAAAGTGACAGAGGAACTATTTTGATGACTAATAAAAACAGGACTGATAAAACCTCGGAGCACACGTGGGGTGAGGACTCTAAATATGGACCCCAAATTTGGAAGGACAGACCCCAGGCTCACTTTGACAGATCAAAATCACTCAGTCCCCATTTCTCCTCAAGTGTAGAGAGCAGAGTGATAAACTTGACTTGGCAACAAAGCTGTAGCTCTCTGAGTGGCCTGTGTTCTGGGGTGAAGATAATTCGGAGATTATTAGATCCTTAACTTTAAGAAGAAACTCTGGGGGTTGAATGGCAGTGGTGAGTAGGGTTGGGCAGAGATGGGTAGGGGCGAGTAGGTAACAGAAGATCTTAAAGGATCCAGAAGGGTCAGTGAGACACCTCTGCCCTCTCTCAGCCCTGAAGAGCCAAATCAGTTTTTATAAACTCCTTATTCATCAGACAAAAATGATACATAAAGCTCTCTAAAACAATCTGGGCAGTGTGGGACACATCTTTAATCCCAGCACTGGGGAGGCAGAAGCAGGCAGATCCTGAGTTTGAGGCCAACCTGGCCTACAAAGTAAGTTCCACAAGAGCCAGGGCAACACAAAGAAACTCTCTCTTGAAAAACAAAGCCAAATCAAACAACAACAACAAAAACATCTCTCTAAACTGTTACTCCTACTGAATAGCATTGCAGAAGCACCTTGGATAAATTTCTAATGAGGTGTTTGCCCCCACAGTAGGCAACAATGGAGAACACATTCTGCGGTACCCGTGAAATAACTCAGATTGCCTAGTGGAAATCTATGGAGCCCCATGGATTAAATCTATCACAAGACCAAAAGAAGCATGAGAAAGACCACAAGAAACATGAACATGAAGAGCAAATGTATATTCCAGACAAGTGGCACTCCCTCCTCTTGCTCTAGAGGTCACGAACTATATGCAGACTCTTTCCTTGGTACTATGTACCATTTTGTTATTTGGTATAACGTGAAGAAATTGATGCCAAAAAAAGGAATTGATAAGTCTTTTAGTTTCTTCCTTTAACTTAAATAATAGAAGATTGCTTTCTGCCTCAATGTCTTGGTTGTTCTTCACTTCTTGATCCAAAATAGGAAGGTATTTGAATGCCTCTATCTTTTGGGTGGTTTCAGCATCACTTAGCAAAAACTCCACCCTTACCACATGGTGGGGACAATGCCATCGCAGTGTTCTCTCAGCATTGCTGAGGAAAAGGAAATCCGAATGCTTTGCCAGAAAAACACGCCACTAGACAACACACACACAAGCTCTGCCTGGACAGCCTGAGGTGCTACCGACGTCTAAAGACAAGAAATGAGAGTTGGTGAGCAGGTTGAACTTGCCCTGAGAGTGGGGTCTTAGCTGCAGGGGCCCTCTTCCTCAGTGATGGAGTGTCCTAGGCTGTCTATACAGCTTTCATCACCACCAGTGTGGGTTGCTGGAGAAATGAAGATGTTTTGACAATGGAATTTTGAAGACTTTGACTGAGGAATACCTAGTTCATTTGGTAAATTTGCCTCTGCTGTCTTAAGAAACAAGAGGGAGCACTTTCTGTAGGATGATGGACCACCCAGGGAAGAGCCTGAAAAGGTGGAGGGGCTCCAGGAAAGGGTTATCCCTGGTCAAAGAGAAAACAATTCACCAATCATGAAAGACCTTGCAGTTCTTCATTTTTGAGGAGGGAATTGTTTGCTTTGCAGGGCTGATGTGAGACTCAAACCAGACAATGTATGAAAAAGGGCCTGGAAACTGGAAAAAACTATAAAGTACAAAGTGATGTGGGAAAGAGGTTCTGCAGTTGAGAGTCAAAAGCGATCCCCCCACCTCATTCTATAGCTTAACTCACAACATTAGTTTTCATGTGTATGAAGAGTTTTTATGGAAATTTCATTTAAAAAGGCAAAAACAAAACAAATTCCTAAGAGGGATTGGGAGTTGGAATTTTCTCCCCCCGTGTAATGGGAGCTTTCTATACGATGTTTTAGATGATGTGAGGCTGGAGTGTAGAACAGTTGGAAGAGGGCTTGCTTAGCAGGCAGGAAGCCCTGGGTTCAGTCCCCAGAACTGCCGACATTGGGTTTAGTAGCATCTAGGAGGCAAAGAGGTAGATCAGAAGGTCAAGGGAGTTTGAGGTTAGCCTGGATACATGAAACCCTGTGTCAAAAATGACAAAGAAAAGTCCTACTGAGCTAGAGATCCTTAATATAATAGAATACAGAAGTTCTCTAGAAATAAACAAGAGAAACATACCCCAAAGCTACAATTATTCTCATGGATTGGCAATATCCTTAGCAAATATGTCCCAGTTCTATCTTCTGACACAGAAATATGCTGTCCACATTATACAAATGCACTTTCCAGCCTGAGGGACATGAGTACTTGCAAGTGCCTCAATTGTATAGTGAACCAAGGCGGAAGCTGTGATGGACCAGCAGTGTGCCAACAGCCCAGTGTTTCCAAATTCTTCACTGCTGTTTTCTTTCGAATAGCATCCTCCTAACCTAGCGGTTTTGTTTTCTATCTTCTCGCTATATATGTTGATTCTGCAAGAAATCATGACTTAATCAATGTGTGGCTTTGATTCCGGGGTACAGAATGTAGGTTTCTAAATAAGTACTTTATGGCCACCATATATTCTCAAGGAAAGGCAGAGCTGTCCCCACCCTCCATGATCCAAGCAGTGTGATATTCTCCAATCATGGACTCTGAGCTGAATGAACATGCCTTCAAATGCATTAACTCAGCAATGGTTATTACACAGGCTGGTAGATCACCACTAGGGGGGAACACTTTTGGGTGCCCCAGAAGCGTGTGAACATAGATCATGTGCCTGGGGAAAAAAAGATTTCACACAAACAAACCTGGGAGCCAGTCTTCCACCGAGTCTGGTCAGGTTTCCCCAGCACTGGAGCAATCCTGTCTCAGATCCCCTCCCATACATGCTAACTGAAGTGCTTTGGCTCTCTTGGACACACTCAAAAGGGAAGCACAAAACAGTCATTTGAAATAGCCGACCACACCGCGCAACTTCCTTCTGCACAGGTCGGGCTGAAGTGGGAACAGGAGCTGCAGAGAATACAGCACCACACCAGCAGGGAGAAAAACCTCCCTAGCCTCTTCAATTACTCAGATAGGAGGAAAGGAACATCATTTCCAAAGGAACAAATGCCGCACGAGACATGGCCTTTAAATCCTTCCGAAGGTCCTGTGACCTGTGGCAGTATCTGCGGTATCAGCAGGGGAAAGCTCTTTCCAGAACAAATGCCCATGTTTTATGTGTACTGTATTTGCTAATCATTACTTCATAAGCAAGAGCAGATATACGGTGGGGCTATAAATAATGGCGGGAATGTAAAAGTGAATTGATCTGTCTGGCTATCTAGTAATACTCCTGGCACAAGACCAGTCTTGAATGGCTGCCAACTACCACAGAGCCAGCCAGTGATTTGTCTGGGGGTCCTGCCCTGTCAGGCAGAAAACAGTCTGAAAGCTGAACCGCCAACACTATGCTCCTGCGGAGACCGTGGCCCTGGGCATTTCTTCCCAGCTCCTAAACTCACTTACGAAATCATCGTCAGGAGAGAGAGTCAGGGAGACAGCAGGACCAAAGCAAGACTACTGATTAAGGAGACACCTCACTAACACCCGCCCACGAAACTGTGAGGAAAGCTGGGCGAACTGGAATACGGCCCCAGAGCTTAGGACAGTCAAGTACTCAACCATGCCACATGTGTGGGCCTCAGGGTTCCACATCTGAACTTGACCAGTCATGGTCCAGACCACGGAACTATTGGACCCATTGTGTGGAAGAGGGCCATATATGGTCCTGGACATTTCCGCCTCAAAGCCCAGACTCAACATCAAATAGATGAGGGTCTCTGATGAAGAATGGTTATGGCTCAGTGGGATATCTAACAACTGGAGGGCATCTTTTAATTTTTTTTTTAATTCTGGGAATTGAACTAATACATGTGAGGCAAGTACTCTTCCACTGACCTATATCCCTTACCCTCTTCTTATGCTTGATTTTGAGACGGAGCCTCACTAAGTTGCCCACACTAGTCTATAGGCCTGTCTGGTCTTGAACTTATGAACTTCCTGCCTCCATCATTCTCTTCTGTAGCTAGGATCTGAGGCCTGTGTAACACCCAGCTCAGAATGTATTCTTAAAAATCTCCTCTGCAAATGGAGATTCACCATATTGCATTTCCTCCCAGGCTCCTTCACCCCTGCTCCTTCCTGGAGTAAGTGAGTCTGTTCCTAGGGCTAGTGACATCAACTCCTCTCTCTTTTATGTAGACAGCGCCAGGCAGCGTGGGCAGCATGCTCACCTGGGGGTGCCTTGTAGGGATGTAACAACATGTCTGCCTGGCACTGTTTCTTGCATCCCTCAAGGCTGCCTCCCAAATTCTTTGTAAGGGCAGCCAGGACTCAGAAAAAGCAGCAAAAAGGAAAAGAAAAATGGAAAGGAGTAGAAAGATACAAAGGGAAGCGGGGGGGGGGGGGGGGGGGGAGGTCCCATCAAACAGCGAGCTCAATTCCTGCCGTGCCAGGGGCACTTGATTCATGGGTCTCTGGCCCATCAGGGCTCCACCTGAGTGTTTATTACACACATGCAATGTCCTCAGGAAGACACGGAGAAACAGAGGACGTGGGCTGGAGAGAGGGCTACAGCCTGGGAATCAAAAGTTGCTAATTATTTAAGAGTGATGGGTGCTTACAGCTCAGAGACTGTAGAAGTGAACGGGGCATCTACTCTGTTTGGATTTTTTTTCCAAAAAAAAAAATTTTTTATTGAATTTCATAAATATCAACCAAATTCAAACAAAGCTGATTTAGATTTCACCTCATCACTGAAAATCTATTTTGTCGAGTACAGTCTGTGCAGTAATCCTCTGCTATCCTTTAATTTGGTTTTAATTTTATAGGCCCTGTTTTAACTGCATATTTCTAGACCTTTATTTCTCTCAGAGCTCTTAGCAAAAATGGTAGCTCATAAACACAAGCTCTGCTGTATAGACTTTGCATTTCATCCCAAAGTATTTCCTTTTTTTATAGCCGTGGTCTTTCCATCCCAGTGCTGGGAGCCTGGGTCACAAATCTCTCTGCTATTCCAGTGTGTGACATCTTCCCTCGTTTGCCGCTGCTCATTAACAAACAATACCGCTGTGAAATTGGTTTAATGACAAAGTAATAAAATTGCTATTCTGCTCACAGATTGCCGGAGGCACTCTGAGCTCCTACAAGGCTTACTGTGGGTGCCAAGATACATTAAGCTGCTTATTCGTAAAAACGGCGTCATGCGTTTTTTCACAGGTTTTTTTCTCCTTTTCCTCTGCAGCTCTGCTTCTTTTTATCTTCAAATAAAAAGATATATTTGCTTATGTTCTTCCAGGCTGTCAAATTTTTACTTGCATGCATATTTCTGGAAAATGAAAGGATATTTCATTTCATTTTTTTTTTTGTCTCGAAAGGTCACTCTGTCCCTCCTACAAGGTTGTCCCTGGACCGAACACTCAGCACACACAGCATTAAAGAAGACTGATTTGCGCACGTTACGGGAAGTGGGAGCCAGGGCCGTTTGGAGCCTATTTGGGGAGAGCAAGGCGGTGAAACTATTTACGGACTGATTCCTTTGCCTCCTGTCAAAAAAAAAAAAAAAGCAAGCCGGAGAGAGTCCTCGCAATCCCCCTCCTTTCATCAGAACTGAGATTTCTACGTGGAGACAATTCACACAACTCTGGTAGCGACCTACTCGCATTCATATTTTATGAATAATAAAATATGTCTGCATTAAAGCAAAAAATCTTCGGCAGGCACCTGTTTTCCATAATGAATTACATGCTCTGGGAAAGTCGCCTTTTTCCATTTGTCTAATGCCCATCCTGACCCGAAGATTTACTGCCGTTAGACAATGGGAGAAATAACCCAATTGCGGGTTGACAGGTGGGCAGATCCCGATAATTACGGCCAGACATCTTAACGTCGTGCGACTGATGTAAATAAACATCTTAAAGCACAGATCAATATTGCTTTCCTACTTTTGCATTTTGAACAACACATGCTAGCAATTTACATCCTTTCTCTCTTTCTGGCTGATTGGAAAGGCTGCATTAATTTAAACACATTGCATGCGTACACACACGCCACATATTTCATTTAAAAGTATTCAATACACCCCAACAGCCAGGACTGTACTTTATAATCACATTACAGTCACCTGCTGGTATATTTTTATTAATTATGTAAACTGATATCTTGAGAGCTGAAACACACACACACACACACACACACACACACACACACACACACAATAAGCATTGGAATTGGCCATTTGAACACTCGCAATACCTGGATGATAAATGAAAGGAAATGCAAACCAGATTGGCAAAGATATGAGCTGTCAGGCTTTTGGGCATCTTTTCTCCCCATCTATGCGCTTGGCATTCTTTACAGTTTCATGAACTGTAGGTGCTTTCTCTTCTATATGCCTCTGACCTCATAAATCTCAGGAACTAGAGATTTTATTACAGCAGCCCAAAGATTTGCAAGGCCTGCCAATCCTGTGGAGAACTCTTCCCCGTGCTGCCCCCCCCCCCAACATGAAGGGCTTGATGAGGTATGAGGGAATCTGCTGCAAAGAGGCATGGTAACTAGAGGCACAGAAATACGTGGTACGAAGGGACCAGGGGGACTGTTTCAAAAGGCAAGCCCAAAGGGAACTAGGAAGGGAACCAGGGAAGGAGGCAAGAGAAAAAAAGAAGACAGGGGAGGGAACTGGGAAATGGAAAGGAACTATGTACAAGGTTAGATTAACAAAAAATGGTAGATACAGGTCGTGTATTCTATTTTCTAGACCATATCCATTTTTCTGAGTAGTGCTGGGATGAATCTAAGACCTAGCACGTGGAAGCCAAGCGCTGCACCCCCGGAGCTGTACCCTCAGCCCGTGTTAATCTGTGACTGGAGCTATGTTCCATTCCAGGAACCCAGAATGAGGCCATCAGATGGGCTTCTTCTCCCATAGCCTCTTGGTGCTCTCAGCCTGTGTTAATCTGTGACTGGAGGGGATATGTACCATTTCAGGAACCCGGAATGAGGCCATCAGATGGGCTTCTTCTCCCATAGCCTCTTAGTGCTCTCAGCCTGTTTTAATCTGTGACTGGAGGGGATATGTACCATTTCAGGAACCCAGAATGAGGCCATCAGATGGGCTACTTCTCCCACAGCATCTTGGTGACCACAGCGCCTTTGGTCTTTTCAAAAACATAATAGAGAAATGTGTCAAGGAGAAGGATGAAGGGTCCTGTGAAGCATTTTAAGATAAGAAACAATGGGGGGCTGGAGAGATGGCTCAGTGGTTAAGAGCATTGCCTTCTCTTCCAAAGGTCCTTAGTTCAATTCCCAGCAACCACATGGTGGCTCACAACCACCTGTAATGAGGTCTGGTGCCCTCTTCTGGCCTGCAGACATACACACAGACAGACTATTTTATACATAACAAATAGATAGATAGATAGATAGATAGATAGATAGATAGATAGATAGATAGATAAGAAACAATGGACTATATTGGAACTGCCCAAGTTAGGGGTGTCACGGTAACTCAATTCTTTATTCATTCCTTTATGTATAGATGTCAAAATGCCTGTAAAAACAAAAGCCTACAGCATATCCTGTTGCCTCATTGGCACATGTTATAAAAGTCAGACGTGTAATTTTAATTGTTTGATATGTAACATACCCAAACAAAGGTTTAGAGGAAGGGACAAAAAAAGAACTACTGGAAAATATATTTAGAACCAGGATTTATTATATCTATCTGTCTGTCTGTCTGTCTGTCTGTCTGTCTGTCTGTCTATCTATCTATCTATCTATCTATCTATCTATCTATCCATTCATTTAATTTTTCTCTCTTTTCCTTTTCTTTAGCCTCAGACTCACTGTGTAGGCCAGGCTGGCCTCAGGCTCACAGAGATCTGTCTGCCTCTGCCTTGCCTGTGAGGGCCTATGCACTGTGTGTTTCTTTTTTAAATGAGTGCTTTGCCACAATGCTCACCGTTTTCATCAGAAAACTATTGGTCACAGTTCCTGCCATTGGTTCGCAAGCCTGATCAACACCTCTGTGATGATGATGCACCGTGGGGAGCACTGTGGAGCTTGTGAAGAGCGGAGACCAAACAATCGCGGGAGAAACTACCTTGAAAGGGACGGGAAATTCCCGAAAGTCACTCAGTACTACCCGCTACATAATGATAGCTACTCATCTTTCGCTATATATAGAAAGATCCAGAAGGGTTTTCTAGGAATAGAAAGGGAAGAGAAACAACCATTTAAAACAATAGTAACAAGAGTTGTTTTTCTGCATTCCCTGCCAAGGACTGTCATTCTCCCTGAATCATGTCTGAATCCAGGCGTCGACTCATGACAGATGTGGAAACCGATGCTCCCAGGTGCAGGTCTATGTTAACAGTTAATACCAGGTCTACACATACAGTTAATACCAGTGTAAGAGCAGATGAGAAACCTCTGACCTCAGCACTTGACCTACATGTGTTCTAGTCTTTTCTACCGCTGGATTTCACTGGATTGACCACGATGGGATGGGGGAGGATAGGCAAAGACCAAACGGGTGCAGGTAGAGCCCTTTGGAAAGAGCTAGAATTAACAGCTTGTACTGAGGGGGTCTCCCCTATGGGGTAAGGAATGTGAACTTCTTAGTATACTCAATCATTCCCTCGACTTTCATTTCACCCTCTCCCCTAATATCATAAGACGAAAATACATTTCTAATATTTGAAATAAAAATTGGAAAGGCATTAGGTAGATTGTTGTGGTTGGGTCAGGGTTCTCCTGAAAAGGAGGTTATATCCAATTTCGAAACAGCAGATATAAGAGCTCTGTACCTTTGACATTTACATTTGGTTTTGAATTGGAAGCTCCAAAAGAACAGTGGGTATCGTGCTTTTGATTAGCCCACACCTAGCCTGGTTTCCAGCATCTTGTTGGGTGACTGCAATGACAGAAACTCCATAACCTCTTGTGGACAGACCAGCATGTGGTTTTGGAAGCAGTAGACAACCAAATTTCCATTTTAATTAATAGTCAGTTTGAGCTTAATAAATATAAACAAATGGATGGCAGAAGTAATAACTCGACAGAATTGTGGCTGTCCAGGGGGCCCAGATTTATCTATAGATAAGAAGTGAGGGAGATAAGTTGAGCTGATTTCACAATGAATTATTTTAGAGAACATTCAGAGATATCTAGAAATAAATAGGAGCCACCAGGCACCAAAGAGTCCCTAGTGCAAGTGGAGGTTACTTAGGCCACAAAATCTGCCCCGTTAAGTACACCAGACTGCAACCTAGCTAAGAAAGTACAAATGCGTATGCTTAAAAACTCCCTCTGCGTTGGTGGCACAAATCAGTACTGGTGAGGCCATGGTTCAATTCCTGGTGCCACACTAGCCCCAGAGGGTTCGTTCTACGTCGTTACCATTCATCTTTCCTTCTCATATTCAGGTTATCTAGTTTTTTTAAAAAAATTCATTTTGGTCTGAGACTATATTTAGCATATTTTATAGAAGCTCATCAAAATAATTTCCATTTTACTCTGTAGAAATTATTAGCTGGGTGGTGGTGGCACACCCCTTTAATCCCATCACTCGGGAGGCAGAGGCAGGTGGATCTCTGTGAGTTCAAGGCCAGCCTGGTCAACAAGAGCTAGGGCCAGAACAGCCAGGGCTGTTACACAGAGAAACCCTGTCTTGAAATACATACATACATACAAAAATCATGAAAAATTTGCCAAAGTATTAAGGATGTTAAGGATGAAGGTAATTATAGGTGTAATCAGTACTGAATTAAAAAGTAAATATTTATGCAATGTGTGGGTATGTGCACCATGTTTATGTATGTCTTTCTATAACATAGATATGTTATCTTTGCATTTTGTAACATATAAAGGGTGTAAGTGGGCTTAGATCCTTTTAAAATTGTTATTTTATTATCTTATGTGTATGGGTTGCATGAACGTCTGTGTACCATACACGTGCCTGGTACTCAGGGGCTCCAGAAGGGGCATTGAATCCCCAGCAAGTGGAGAAGTGGAGTTAGTGATGGTTGTTAGCTGCTGCGTGGGTGCTGGGAATTGAATACAGGTCCTCTGGAAGAGCAAGCAGCCAGTGCTCTTAACCTTTGAGCCATCTCTCCAGTCCCCAGATCCTTCTCTCGCTTTGACCAGCTAGTCTCCATCACTCTGACATAAATTACATGGTTAAAAAGTTGACTGAGTTATCTTTCTGGGGACGCTGCACATCAAGACTGCCGTGCTTAAGCGGCTTCCTTTTCAGTCTCCAGGCTTCACGGTTGTTTCTCCGTGGTTCAGTCCATTCTCAATAACTATGTTTGGAAACATTGCTAGGAGTTCCTTCCACTGGTTTTGATAGATTCCCCAACTTCGTTCCAATAAAGGGAATCTAACCCATCTTAGTTAAAGTGACTGTCTGTAAGGACAGTCAAATGACTCAAATTTGTCACCAGAGCATGAAGGAAAGACTTATGAGCAGGAAACTCGATACGTCATGGGGAAGACAAACAGGGAATGCTTGGAAATAAATGTTTTATAACAGAACAGCAAAACCTAGATGGTTTCTGTGTCCTGACACTTGAACAAAATGGAGTGAAGAATTCTGGTAACAGCAACAACACAACGAAAACAAGCAAAAACATTTCCTTCACGAGCTATTCCAGTCGGAGCCCTGTGCTTTCTGCTACAACCGGAAACAATACGAAATGGAATAAAGCAGAAATTTGTTAAAAATAGCAGCAGGCTGCCCTTTATAATATAAATTAAATTTTAAAATGCTAATCCTTGCTTTCTAGAAGTCTGAAAGCTCTCCAGCTCTGTGAAGCCCAGTGACACCCAGTCACCCATTTGCAGCGACGATGGCAGCCAGCAAAGTGTCCCAGAAACCAGAAAAATGCATTTCGGGTCGGGCCAGTGCATCACGGGACAGAATCAATCTTCCTAATTAACGGCAAATTAGCAATCCCAAAATGAGTGGGATCAACCTGCCTACTGTGGCCAAGAATCATGCTAAGTATAGAGTTTCCTCTAAGTGCCTCTAAATTACATTTACGCCCATATAAAGTAACGTTCTTTTAATCTAATACGACATTAGTGTCACTGTTCTTAAAGTTATTACACCATTTAAAATTTCCACAGATAGGTGAACTGATAAACAAATGAATGGAACGATCCACAGATAACGAGACATTTCACAAAGCTGGACTCTAAGGTCCACGTTATTGAGAGGGGGTGTTCAAGAACATGATTAGCATAAAGCCCACCTAAGACGAAGAGTTGGCGTGGGAAAGTGACATTCCTCAAGGTCTAATGGCTATTTAGGCATACACTGTATATACCCCCCCACAAATATATATGTGTAATATTATATATATATTAATAATAAATATATATAATATATTTATTTAACACAGAGGGATAAGCATGAGGAGAGGGTAATTATTACTAAAGGAGACCTAACAGTTAATGACAGAAATGGCCTTTTACTGATGCTGCTCTGCTCTTGGTACCATCACGGTGCACAAACCCATTCAATATCCATAACAAGTCAGGCTTTGCTCAGAGCTCGGAGCTGCATGGCTCTGAAGGTGCCAAGCACAGTGTTCATGGGCAGCCCCTGGAGTCGTATACAATATTCTGGCCTATGGGAGGCTCTGCATCAGACAGAACAAGCCAAAAGGTACAGCCCATAATTTTTATGAATTTAAAATCTAATAAAATGAGAACCATCTGTTGCCATTTTAAAAATTCAATTAATTTAAAATTCAACCACCAACAAAAGGAGGAATACTGATTATGGTCTTTTTTTAAGGTTAGTTAACATATTTCCATCGGGCTTACTAGGAGTTTCTTTTGTGTTGTGGTGGCCGTGGCTGTTTGCTTTGTTCGTTTGTTTTTGGGCTTCGTCAGTAGAAGCTCTGCAGAAGGGCCCTACGCCTGGAGATAAGAGTGTGTGTGTGTTCCTGCTTACAGACGACATGAGATCGTGTGCGTGCTCCTGTGCTCAGGCGTCCATTTCTCTTGGTGCTGGGTTTTGTGGTGTCATTACCTTCTCAGAAAAACCTACGAGCCCAGAGAGGGTCTGAGCTGCTGTACTAGGATCCACTGCTAAATTAGGAACAGGTTTGGGGGGTCTGTTGAAGATGTTCAGGAAACAAAAGGTGAATGTAAAAAAACATTCATACTCTCACCAGTGAGAGATTACTTCACATTTAGAAATGTTTTGCTTTCGAAGATCAAAACATTTTGAGGAACAAAGTAGGTAAATGAATCGGAATTCTGTAGTTTCTCACAGGGAGGGCATTAGTTTGATATACAAGTTTTCTTTCTTTCTTTCTTTCTTTCTTTCTTTCTTTCTTTCTTTTTTTTTTTTTTTTTGCGACAGGGTCTCACTATGTATCCCTGGCTGACCTGCACCTCTCTTTGCAGACCAGGATAGCTTACAGAGATCCACCTGCCTCTGGTACCAGAGAGCTGGAATTAAAGGCGTGCACCACCACATCACAATACTTGGTGTTGATATGAAACTTTCTTTCAGGACACTTCTTCCCCTCTGCCGGTAAGGGGCCGTGCAGGAACAGACCTAAGGATGCAGGTCTGAGCCAAGACATCCTGTCCTCTTCTAGAGTGAGTCCTGAAGTTACCCTGAAAGGCATCTTTTGCAGTTTGCTTTGCTTAGGAAAGTTAGGAGGTAGCTTCAACTCATTTGTGAACCTTTAGGAATCCTATCTCAGATCAAAGCACTCCAGTCTTCCATTGGTCTGTGGTCTAGGAAAAAAAAGCCCTGGAAAGTTAGTCTTTCTGAGGCCACTAATAACATAGAAACTCTACTCTAGAAAAAGATGGATGGATGGATGGATGGATGGATGGATAGATAGATAGATAGATAGATAGATAGATAGATAGATAGATAGATAGATAGATGAGAGATACATGGGAGATATATAATTGCCAGATAGGTGTTAGGTAGACAGACACCAGAGGATTTTTTATTTCCTCCAGCAGCCATCTTCCTATTCTTATAGGACTCAGAGAGATGCATTTTTGACGTTGGCGTTTCAGGAAGAGGCAATCCTTTGAACACATCCCACACAGCAGTGCCTAGCATTCTTCTTACCATTTCTAAGAATCTGTTCCAGGGCTCAGGCGAGGGTGGGTAGAGGGAAGAAATCCGAAGACACAAATCTTCAATTTACCCAGAAGTTAGCAAACGATAACGCTACCATCGCCACCCTCAATTCTCCCACAGGATGTGAGTCCTACAGTTTTTGTTTGATTCTTATTCGCCAAAGCGTCACAGAGGATCCCTTCAGACATTGCCTCAGTTTACTCCTGGATACGGAAGAGCTAAGAGTAATCAATTCTGAGGGGGTTATGTAGCTAACGATCACCGGTCAAGGGCCATCACAACTGGTGTCACGTTAGTGGCGACTGCTGTTAAGCGCTGCCATCGTCCCCTCTGTCCAAAGGCAAGCCTCCGTCTAGTGTTTCTGTTACTTTCAAACTTCCCCTGTTCCATGTTAATAAAATATTTTGCAGCGATGTGTATCACATAAATGCATTAGGGCAGAAACCTAACATTTTCTTTTTAATTTTCACAATGTGCATACTATTGGTAACGAATATTGAAAGGAATACAATGCGTAAGTAGATTTTACACCACATTAGAGTTGTCCAATTTCTCATGTTTAAAATTTTCCTGCATGACTAGAGCCAGGGAGAGATACATGCCAGCATAATTATATGAACAGTTTGAAACTTAAACATGTTGCAGAGGAGAAGAGAACATGTCCACCCATTTGTGTTACTCCCCCTCCCTCCACAACAATTCCAAAGATAAGTCATTTCTTTTCACAGAGTCAAGCTGAAGATGCAACGCTTTAGTATTCAAAAGAGGGAGGGGTGGAGGTGGGATTTTTTTTTAAGTACTGTGTAAATCAATACACACACACACACACAAAAATCTCAAGATGATAGTTTAATTAAAATGTGCACGAGGCAATTCATCAGCCTCTCCCCTTGGTGGACCAGCCTTTAGAATTTGCCTTCCACTTTCTGATCCCTGATGGTTTTAACTCGAAGACATTTAAAATTTCTCTCAACCGGCACCTTTCCACTTAGCTTACATCCCTTGTTTTTCTTTATAAACAAGAAATTGTACTGGCTTTGTGATGTTTGATATGCCTCATGGCTTTCCATCTTGCCTAGCATGAAATGTTGTCAGGCAGTGAAATTTACCAGAGAGAGGGGGAGGGGGGGAGCACTCCAAACGTACTTAGTTACAAGTTCACAGGCAGCTAAATCACTGGAAATTTCATGTTCCTGGTTATTTCAATTTAAACGTAAAAGTACATATAAAAATAAAATAACCACTCCCACAGTCATCAAAATGAAAAATCTGCCTGGATTAGAATATACCATAACTTGCTTTAAACTATCATGTGGGAATGTTAGTATTATTCAATTCCGATTACATGGCATTCTAGGGATACCTTGGCAGGCACATAAAGCCACTGAACTCTTGGCTCCTTAATAGTTTGACTCCCATTGTAATTGCTTTGTTCACTGGCTGCCCTGGGTCTTCGTAATTGGTTGGAGTCCAAGGTCACATATTCAATATGGCCGTGGCTCCCACTCTTGGCTAATTGTTCCGTTTTTAGCAGTAGCTTTGTTCCCATTAGCACTCCCCTGGTCAGGCCTGAGCTCTCACTTCTATTATGTAAATCAGATGAAGTGTTCCCCATGTTTTTGGCCAGGCCTCACCCTCTCAGTCCTCCGGTAAGCAATTTAATCATTTCTAAATCCAAAATGAAGGTTTCATGCTTTTTAAAAAAATGTATGAATATCCATTTCATTTAATAAAATGTATTTAAGGGGCTGAAGAGATGCTTCAGGAGTTAAGAGCACTGGCTGCTCTTCTAGAGGTACCGGGTTCAATTCCCAGCACATGGCAGCTCATGACTGCCTGTAACTCAGTTCCAGGGACACACTCTTGGAGCCCCCACTGGTACCAGGCATGCATGTGGTACACAGTCATACAGGCCAGTGAAAACACCCATATGAATAAAATAAAATAAAAATTAGAAATATACTTAAAGTATGATGTAAAACTTTCAGCCATGTTTTACTAACTAATTCTTCACAGCTCACGCTCGCAGTAGTAACAATCAGGTAGGTGGCTTTCATTTTTCTTAAAAACCAAGGTAACAACACCACTATGACATTATGTAGAAACAAAAGTGAATTAATGGCAATTTTTTTTTCTTTTCGAGATTATTTGGTGATGGAAAGGAGGATTTGGAGGTGTGGGGAAGAGATACCCTGGGAACAGTTCTTAACCTAGGGATTTCATCTGTCTCACTGTTATGCTAGGCTTTATCAGAACTCAGAAAATCATTTGGCCTGTCCATAACCCAACTTTTTTTTTGCGGGGTGGATGTCAATTTGGGGTGAGATGACCTACCTTTAAGACCTTTTCCACTTAGAATTTATTCATTTAAATTATCCAATATTTAACTTTCTTAGCAACTGCCCTGTGCTGACAGGACTGTTACTTTACATTTTTAATTTCCAATTACCTTTAGTGAAACTTTTGGGCCCTGATCACTTTTTATCTAAGGGAGTGAGAGAAAACTGTAGGAGCATCCTTCCTCAGGGGTCCCACATGCCTTTCCTCAGTGTTTAGAAGCATGGCTGGTGAGCCTGCTGTGGGCCACAACACAGCAAAGAAACCCCGTTTGCCATCCTCAAGGAGTGGGATGTACTCTCTTAAATGGAGCCAAACTTTCTCCAGGTAACTTTTGAGACAATTTAACAACTGAGACGATGCTGGTGGCTACCAAAAACATCCCTCTGCCTGAGCGTGGTCTTACTGAAAGCTGAGTCTTGTGAGTCCAGCGTCCCTGGGAACTATTGGAGAGATTTAATATAAAACTCAGCTCTGTTGTAATGATGATTACACTGACTGTTTGATGTTGTATTTAATGCTCCCCTTAAATAAAGATTTGAGTCATAAAATAATATATTCTCATAAAATGACTCAGCCTGTTACACTCGTCTTTCTTGAAGAAATTGTAAAATTTTCATATATTATTCCAAATATAGCCGGGACTGGATGACAAAGATGATCTGTACATTGCATTTGAAAGGACAGGATGCGATCCCGAAAGCTTTTCAACTCACTGAAGAGCAGAGTCATTGGGAATTCTAGAATTTATCTAGCTTAGCTATACCCAATAACACCCCTTACCAAGAAAAACACTGGTATGTGGGAGACTTTCTCAGAGAGATGCACTTTGCTTTAGCAAACACATCAACGCAAACAATGAGCCCATGGATAAGACCCTTAAAAAAACATTCTTCAGTGAGAAATCGAGTGTGGGACTTAGTGTGCCATAAAGTGAAATGTAGTTGGGAGGGGCCCAGGCCTGTGGTGCCAGGGATTTGTTGCCTACAATGTGCTTGAAGTCCTGTGGGAGTTGGAGGATGTCACAAAACCTCTACTGACCCATATGCTTAAACGGTACAGTTATTTCTATTTGCAAGTTGCTACATTTATTTGAAGTTTATAAGATGTCGAGGGCAAGTCACAAATGTCTCACCGACTTAAATATTTAAGTGGCATAGTTAGCTATTCCTACCTGGAAGTTGTTAACTTTATGCCCTCTTTAGCTGTGTGGTCAGGAGTCGATAAAACAGACAATTTGATAGCAGAACGGGAATGTGCAGAGTTCAGATTTATATATCATCATCAGGGCTTAGCACTTGGGTTGTAGAAGCAGATAGCTCTCTGTGAGTTTGAGGCCAGCCTGGTCTACATAGTTCCTGGACAGCCAGGGATATATAGTGAGAGCCCCGCCCCCGGCACCTCTCTCTCTCACTTGCACACACATACACACCCACCCACCCACCCACCAAACAACAACAGAAAGAGATACCATTAATAAATAAAGATGACTACATGAGGAAGTCATTTGGCCTGGCCATCGCAAAGACTCCAAGTTCAATGGGTTTCTAGGAATTGCGGCCTATAACTTGAACTCGGTGGACAACTCTTAGATCATTCAGAAGTCTATCTACCTCAGAAGAAGAGTTTATCCAAGCAATCAAGATCAGGTATCCACCAACAACATGCCAAGAGCACTGTCTTTTTTAAGCTTGTAAGTGGTTATGAGAGTGTCAGGGCAAGGGACAAGAAGGGACGGTCACCGGTGAAGGCGATTACAGAGCGCTGCTCACCCCACAGCTTCTAGAAGATTGTTTTTGTTTTATTGCTGACCTCTGAAGGAGAAGAACCTCAATGGAATTTCACAAACAGAAAACAACAGAACAAGGCCCAGGAAAAAAATGGCTGTGTAATCCCACACTCTTACAAGATTTCCAAGCTGCACAGCTATGGAAAAACAGGGAGTGGTCTACTTACATCAAAAGTTTTATGAAACATGAGCATGTACCCCTTTAGGAACCCATCTAAACTTGGGGGAAGAAAAATGCCTGTGCGCTACACTATTTATGTGGAGGTCAGAGGACAAGCTGGGAGAATGGAATCTCTCCCTCTCCTACATAGTTCCCCGGGACTGAATTCGCGCCATTCAGTTTGGTAGTAGGTACCCTCACTTTCTGTGCCCTCTCACTGGCCCCACCATCTTTGAGATTTACAAAAGAGATTTACAACTTTTCCTCATCCCTACATGCCCCATCCAACTGGACAGTAACTTAACAAATCGAAACCTTTCCCGGTGCTTTGTTCTCCCCGAGGACGCTCCTGTGGAACTATCTATGGGGTGCAGACTTTCCAGCAGGCTGTGTGATCAGTGTGGTTTCCTCCCCACATCCCTGTCACCAAGACATCCTCTCCTAGACAGGCTCCTCTGCCGTCAGGGTGGGAAAGCCATCTGCACCCTCGGTCTTACCTTTGCCGCTCTGTGTGGTCCCACAGCGTTTCCTGTTATTCTGACCTCTTCCCCTGCAGGGCTCATCTTTATTTTTTGTGACCTATTGTGAAAACAAGCTCATCTTCCCAGAGAAGTCACCCCACCACCCCAATCCATTGTCATCATGGAAATCAGCTCCAAGCCCTTGCTCCCTAAAGCCCAGAGCCTGGAGTTGAGGGTCTCATTCTCTTCTTACCCCATGCTGAATTAGTCACTAAATCCTGCTACGGTTTTTAACAATAGCGATAAAAATTGGTTTCTTTTTCTTCATTTTAATAGCTAAGTCCCTGATTCGGAGCTTTGTTTAAGTCCCTCGTAGTCTCCTATGGCTGTGCTCTCTATCTCTTCCTCTAATCAATTCAAGACACAATGGTTAAAATCATTTTTCATCTCGCTTGCTTTGACTAGATTTTTTTTTCAGTTCACAGGCTTAGAATAATAAAATAATAGAATTTTAAGGATAGAAAGGACCTTAAAAAAAATC
Source organism: Microtus pennsylvanicus (assembly GCF_037038515.1). Lineage (NCBI taxonomy): Eukaryota > Metazoa > Chordata > Mammalia > Rodentia > Cricetidae > Microtus > Microtus pennsylvanicus. Next base: position 94,244,651 of record NC_134580.1, read on the forward strand.
ACCCAGTCCCCATTCTTTAATGGATGAGGGGATAGATACTAAGAAAGGATAAATTGCCCAAGATCACACACATTGTCTGAGTTGGAATTAGATCCAAGCTACTGATGATGTCCCGGTCCACTCCCTTCACAGACCACAGTGCATGGCCCTGGTGGGCGCATAGCTCTTCCCCCTGTTCTGGGGAATCTGGCCCTCTCTCCCCCTCGCAGTAGGTACTTGCGGGGTTTATTTCCCCCAGGTGGAGAAGGCTGTTTTCCTCCTGGGCTCCTTCTCCCTCCTTCATGGTCTCACCCTGCTTCTATCTGCCTACGAACGACAGTTCCTTCCTCTGATTCCAAAGGAACTTCAAATCTAATTTCCTGTAAGAAACAGCAGGCTGAGTGAGAGGCCCTCTTTCCTCAACGGATGTGTCAAGTGTTGCCTTCCTGAGCCTCTCTCTAGCTGGTTTGAATTCAGCTCAGTACCAAGTTAGGAAACCTTACTAAGATCTCAATTCAAAGGCTGAACAAAAATCCAGACCTTGTTTCAGACTTTCGACTTGTTCGCTCTCACAGACCAATGCCAAGACTCTCACCCAGGACACACGCGCCAGCGCCATGCATTCTGTTGCATTGTCCAAAAGAGGGATTTTTATCTTTGGGTCCATTTTGGTCTCTTGGTAAATCCTACCGTTAGGCTGCGGAAGCTTAAGCAGCGGAGGAGTTCATTCTTTTATTTCCCCCTTTGTTAGCCATTTTCTGGTGTTAGCTGGAAAAATCATATCGACTCTATAAAGTACCAGTTTCTCTAAAGTATTTTTATATCTGTCCTTAGATAAAGATACAGTTCATTATAATATACTGCAAAGAGCTTTCCACCATTACTTAGTAAAACTAAATCATTAAAATATTATTTAAAATTAGTGAACTACTTCCTGGGTCTGGAAATACTTTTATTGTATAACAGAATGGAAGCTGACTTAAGCATAACATATACAATTTTAAATTTATTATATCATCAATCTGATGGTAAATTGGCAGACATTATTTATTTGGGGTATGAACAGTCAAGATTTCCTCCTGAGACCAAATCGTTGGCCATTCCTTAATTAACTTAGCAGAATATGAATTAAAACAGTAGGATATTAGATCCTGCTGATAATCGAAAAGCATGATATTCTTATACCATAACTAAAGCTCTAATCTCAGGGGAGACAGCATCCTGAAACCGGTGCCCTAGGTGAGCGCTAAGATGTATGTCCTTGTCATTGCGATGGGACCAAGGTAAGGGTTTGACTTATCTGTAGAACTGTGAAGTCGGGCACTTTCTCAGTCTGTGGGTTATGGCCCCATTTCCAGAAAAATCTATCCAAGCCTAATGTAACCCGGCAAATCTTTCAAATGAAATAGTCTTGAGGGAGGCAAGTTGTCATTTTCTGACGTATTATTTAGGGCTCAGCTCAAGTTTCATTCTTTCTCCCTTCCTTACTTAAACTCCCTGCTCATTCCCTGTAAGCGCCATTTTCTAATTAAGGAAAATGAAATTTGTAGCATGGAAAAGGGAGACATGACCTCCCTCGTGAGCTAGGCTGGCTCCTCCCCTCACGCCGCTAAAACACAGAATCCAGGGGTGTTTTTTTTTTTAATTGGTATCACTTTATCTTTAGTGCAAAACACATGGCAATAATTTAGTGAACTCCAGTGTTTCTCTTGTGGCAAATTGATAGCATAATTTTATTATGAGCCGAACAATGACTTCTGGACGCAGGAGCGAGTCTCCCAGAACTACACATAACGCGGTTGACTAAATGTAATACTCAGCGAAGGTAATGAAAACAGAGGCCTGGCTCAGCAAGGCCTAGGAGATTCTGACTTCTCGTTCCTGTCAAAGGGCTACTCAATCAATCATATCTGCAGCTTATTTAATGTCAGAAGCACTAAGCCGCCAAAGTGCACTGGGGCGAGCCCCTCAGAAATGACACCCGAGTCACGTGCTCTCTGATCTCTGAACCTGACGGGGTCAATAATCCGTGTATGGATTTTAATAAGTCACCTATTATGTTCCCTTCGGTGCTAATTATTTTACACATCACCCGTTTCCTGTTTCCTAACGTTGCTTTTGTAATAGCATTATGAAAATAAAAAATAGGAGGAAAGTTAAGCCCTAACTTGGCCTATTCCTTGACAGTGAGGATTTCTCTTTTTCCCCTTCCTATTCTATGCCATCAAGCACGAACTCAGACACAGAACGTGCGACAAGAGCTCGGGCTCACAGGAGACCTGCGTGTGCAGCCTCGAGTCACGCTGAATCACACAGGTCTAGGACTAGCCTCATGGCGGAAAGAGGTATGTGGAATTTGCCCTGTCTCACCTGGCCTCAGGTAACACAGGAAATACACCAGCTGGGGCCAAATTCCACTGAGCTTCTTCCTACCGAGTTTTAAGAAGAGGAGAGTTGCTCACAAACCCCCACGCTGCCTTTCAACTGTGCCAGCACATACAACACGGAGAGTCGAGACCACAACTTAGAAAAAAAGGGACAAGCGGGCCACATTGCTGGCTTCTATATGTTGCGGCACACACTTGGAGTCCATGCCACCCAGAGACTAGTCTACATTTTAGAAATAGTGTGTCCTTATTGAAAGCTGGCACATGTTTCAGAGTTCGGTGAAACTGGAAATGCAATGCCAAAATATATGACCATTTCATGTTGATAGTGTCAATCGTATCATATGGCATGAAGTATGCAACCTGTGGCCCCAAAGACATCATCCTATCCATTTTGTAGAAGAGAACACCCTTGGTTAAGGAAGACCCAGTTGTTTTCCTCAAGAGCGGAGTTGAAGCCATTAAGTCAAGACCCCTGGGTAATTTTTCACTGTGTGGACTTTGAGGTAGCCTTGAATTCAGATCTAGAGAACTCCTTCCCTGTTCCAAGCACCCTGAATTGGGTCTGCTGAAGTTTCTGTTGCTCATCTAAAGGCTTGAGGGAAGTTTGGAGCTCCGGAAGTCCATATTAAGCAACCTGAAACCTCAGCCTGCTGGGATTTATCTAAAAGATACAGTGTATCTGGAAATGCCCTATCTCCAGTGTTTACCTTGTCGGGGAAAGAGAGAAAGAACCTTGCCTGTTTCAACCTCAGTACAGAATGTGTGTGAATTTGTGGGAGAGCTGGGAGTTGGCTAATCTCAAGGGAATGACCAGTCAGCAGTGATGGTTCCGATTCACCCACAAAAACAAAACCAGACCGGAAACAACGCTGGGTGTTCTGATTAGAAGAAAAACAATGACCAGGAAAGGGACTCGAGGAAAGCAATATTGAAAAGAAAACAAAGGTTCCCTTTATTCTTCTCCCCAAATCTCTAAGGATTTTTTTTTCAAATATAAACTGAGTTTTCTTGTTAACACGATAGGAATAAATAGTTCTGAGTGTCCTAAAGGAGTGGGGTAGTGGACGTGGGGTGGGCACACAGAAGTGCTACCTACCCCTGCTCACTCTCATACTTGAGAAATCTAACACAATGAAAACAGCCGTAGTAACAACAAAACGAGTTCTCAAGATCGTGAGGCTAATAGGACCTACATTTACTCATTAACGGTGCAGAATCTCAATTAAGTAATTTTTACAAGGCTGCTCTCCAGTGGGGGAACGCATGAATGAACGAGTGGAGTGCACTGGGCGCAGGCAGCCTAAAGACCGCTTAGAAATGGCTTCTGGGAAAATGAATTTTTGGAAGGAATTTTTTCAAGTCCTCAGGACTGTAGGAAATCTTACTGGAAAAAGCCCCACAGTAGGGGGGAAAACCCAACAGCACTGAAAAGGAGAACCCAGTTGCTGCAGCCATCAGACTCATAAGAGCATAAAAGAAACTTGAGAGAAGTAGGGACAACATAGTATTGATGCATTCTGATCTACTTTGTGTCTTCTTAACAGCTTCTAATCTTGGGGTCTCTAGAAGCAATGCGCAGGCGAGCTTTCTACTTTCTACATTCCAGAAATAACCTAAGAGTAACTTGAAATCCCGATTTCTTGATTTTTTTTTTTAAAAAACAAGTTTTGTTTTCAAGACAACTTTTACTTTAATCTTCGTAACTGGAGCTAGAAATACTCCATCAGTCGCTATAGGATCGAGATACTTGTAAATATTGCAATGATGTGCTTCATTTTTCCCCCCTCCGTAAAAAGAAGTACATGCTCACGTCAATAGCATCCTAGCCTCAAATCCTACAGCAGGCTGAGGTCTAGGCTTTTCTTTCAGCATTCCTAGAGAAACCATGTGGATGATGCCAGTGGCGATGGATAAAGGATCTATTTGAGCAAGCCTTGTCTCTCTTCCAAATCCTGGCGTAATGAAGTGCAGAGGTAGGTAGAGTCCTGTGCTAATGCGGGGGCTGTCTGGAGCTCATTGTTTTTGTCAGTGAAAGAGAGGAGGCTAATTCTAAAAACCGAAAAAAAAAATATAAAAGAGAAAGAAAAAAAATAAAAGAAAAACAAAGAAATACAAAAAAAAAAACCCCAAACACATTTTAGGCCAATTTTCCTTCTATAATGCACAGATTTGATCAACGATAACTTTCAATATGAGGGCTTTTCCCTCTCAAAGTTTTCTTATTTAAACATTTCTTTAAGGAATTTTTTTTTCCTTTTTGGAATTGTTTCAAAAATTTGTTGTATTCTCTTTTTGTTGTGTGGTGTTTTCTATCCAGCACTGTACATTCCTTTAAACGAGCAACTTTTTTCCCCTCCTCTTTATTGGCATCCTAACGCAGCAAAGAAATATGTATCCTGAGATAATGCCGCCAGCTTGCTATGAAAACCATATTTCATTCTTTCTTTATGCAGAAAAAAAAGGGAAAAGCACAAAGCAGTGGGTGTAATCGAAGGCGAGGGACTGCCTCAAACCTCCCCTTCGCATCCCCTCGCTGGCACCCTCTTCCTTTATTTCCCCTCTGCTCCTTTTGTTTACCAGTTCCAAAAGGCCCTTGCTGGGTCTGAGCTGCTGGTCTACACTTGTACTGAATCGAAATTTCTGGAAATGGTACCTCCATCCATACAGGATAGGAGCTGTCTAGAATCACTGATCTGATAGGGTAATAGATGGGAGGCCTGGGTTCACATTTTTGTGAGAATTTCACACCATGAAATGGGAAATGGGATCTGGCCACCTTGCCATCTCGGTCAGAATTGGTAAGCCATGTATAGACTCCTAGCTTCACCCCCGTTAGATGTCCTGCAGATCAGACAGTGCAGACGGAAACCCACCTCACTGTCGGGGCAGTCCCTCTGGTTACGTGTTCATTGTGCTGGTTTCTTTTCTTGTCTTCTAACTCCTAATCTATTTCACTCCTTCCTTCTTAGAAATAATTGTGGGTCTCCGAGAAATAATAATAGGACCCTTGGATGGAATGTTTAGCGTCCTGTGCAGGTGGACAGAGATGGGAATTCCTATTGCTACTACAGCCTAGGGAGTATCAGCTAGGAGGAACATCCTTTGGGTGAGCAGAAGACCACACGGGACAAACTGGAAACACGGGGTTCCCTTGGCCTCTCCACCTCCCTTCCAGGGACTGGCTGTTTCTGACACAGAGAACCCAGAGAGACAAAACTCTTACCTCCAGCTCTCCACACTGGAGTTCGAAAGCATGCTTTTTTTTGTGTGTGTGTTCATTCTTCAGCATTGGCAGTCTCAGCACATTAAATGCTGACAATGAATCTAGCACCTGGCAAATCGGACTTGAGATTCAAATGGATTTTTATTCTGAAACATAGATGTTACTCGGAAATAATCACCGCAGACGGCAGCTTTGCGTTTAACAAACGGCCGTGGGGGGAAACTGCTGAGCGGGGAGAGGCTGTTTAGTCCGGCAGGCTTTGCTCCTTCTAGGGTTTTCTCAACTCCACCTCCCCGGTTTACCACTCAATCCTTCAATCCTTTCTCTCTTGAGATAAAAGTGTCCAGCTGTCTCTGTTCCTCATTTACATTTCCTGCACCACTGGCCAAATTATTCCATATGTTTACTGCAAAATTATCTCCCTCAATTCCCAGCTTACTCTCAATGTCCTAATATTACAACATATTTCCCCGTGTCCGCTCTCTCTCTCGGCGGCAGGACGACAACACACACACCTTGGAAAATGACTTTTCCTTGCTGTGAAGAGGGACGACCTTTTCATCCCTTACTCTTCCTCCTACTAATTAGGAGGCAGAAATTGGACTCGGAAATTCACTGACATAGGCCTGCAAGCGACTGTCCCTCCTCAAGTCCACCTAGATCATGATGGCGGTTCTTCAAGAGGAAGCATCCGGGTGAATTTGGCACAATGGCCTCTACTCTTGAGTTTGTCTGGGATGCTGGGTTCCTAGGGAATATTATTGCTTTCGTCAGGCAACCACCTTGCTGCTGTCAACCAGGACCTTAGAGTCCCAACTGTGTTACCTTTGATTCTCAGAGTGCTCACAAGCTTCGTCACTCTTCCCTGTAGTACCCTTTATACCAGCCTTGCCCCATTTCACACGTAAGAGAGCTAAGTCCCGTGTGCTGGTGTCTGCGAAGGCTCTGTGCCTTCTTAAAGCAGAAAGGAAGGAGGGCTACTTAGAAGGTACACTGATGCCCAAGAGACTGCCAAAAGTCCCTCAGTTCTGATGAAACAAACTTCTGTCTCATCTAGGAAATTCGCCGGGAGCCAAACTGAAGCAGGAGAAGTCAAACTTCTGTCCTCTGCCAGGGTGTCAATCATTGAGAAATGTTACAGCTAATATGATTGTGGGCCCCCAAGATAGGAAGACAGGCAAGCTGGACATGGGGAATTAGTAGTTAATCTTAGTTTGAGAGGTTGTGCAAGGCATCTATCTGTAATACAAGGGAATTCTCTGGACCACCTTCATCTGAAAAGTTCCTTCGTTTAAGTTTCATGCATTGTTATTTGGGGGCCTGGGGCCACCAGGAAGAAGTAAATCCTAGTTTGCCTGCATTCAGTCAACAGCTCAGCCCTGTGGACTTTGTATGTCGTTTTTGTCGTTGGTTATAATTACTGCAATCACATGCATTTTTAAGAGTACAGTATATTTCTTCTTTTAAAAATTAATCTGGAGCCAGGCACAGTGACTCATGCCTTTAATTTCAGAACTCTGGAGTCAGAGGCGGGCCTATCTTTGTGAGTTCAAGGCCAGCCTGGTCGATAAAGCAAGTTCCAGATAAGCCAAGGTTACACAGTGAGACCCTGTCTCAAAGAACAATAATAAACCTGAGAGCAAATGTGGTTGTATGTGCCTATAATCCCAAAACTCAGGTGGATGGGTGAAGATTGTGTGTTCAAGACCAACCTGGACAACGTAGAGAATTCTGGCCAAGCAAGAACCTGTCTCAAAATAAAAAAACAGCAATAACAAAACTCATCTGTTGTGGGATTTCTAGGTAGAGATAACTACAGGTACTTACTATGTTGCCTGGGAACAGGTGTGGTGTTGTGATTTAGCTGCCAGAGCTTTACATTTTCTTTCTCTGTGTGTATGGGATGTGTGTGTATGCGTGTGTGTATTGTGTGTGTGTGTGATGTGCACATGAACATTTTGTGTATGTTAGTGCAATGTGCATGTACCACGAGAGACGTGTGGACTCGGAGGACAACCTTGGAAGTTGGTCCTCATTTTCCACCTTGGCTGAGACAAGGGTTTTTGTTGTCTGTTGTGTGAGCTAAGCTAGCCCCGAGCCTCTGGATTCTCTTGTCTGTGTCTCCCATCTCACTCGAAACTGGGATCTCAGATACTGCTGCCAGCCTTGTGTGGGCTCTGGGGCTGGAACTTGGGTCCTTTCGCTTGTTCTACTGAGCTACCATCTCCCTATCCCTAGCTGGGGTTTTGTCCAAGTGACGTTGTCATATTTCAGTGGATAGCATTGTCAAAGACACACAAATGCAACTCAAAAAATTCCTGAAGTGACAACTTTCTCCTTAGAAAAATATTTTTTTCAAAATTTTTTTATCAGTGTGAGCATGCCTCCTGAAAAACGCCAGTGTCAATAACCTAAAATTTCCCCTCTCCTTGCTAAGCTTTGACAGTCATTTGTAAACTCTTACCTCCTAAAGCTCACTCATCTTTCCCTCCTGGCAAAGCAAAACATAAAACAACAACAAAAACCCTACAAAAATGATCATACAATAAATCACAAAAGTCTACCTTTGTTTAAACAGAGAAGCTATGCCATAGGAAGCTGTCTGCATTTGAAAATGTTTTCCTTAAACATGTATGTTTCCTTTTGGAAGAAATCTCCATTCTAGCTTGCGAGCTATTTGACAAAAATTTTATTTATGCCATTTTGCAGAATAATTTTTTTCTCTGTTTTTGTAATTATTCTTAATCATTAAAGGCGTGCTCTACCATGCCTGGCTTTGCTTTTGGCTTTTTGAGTCAAGGCTTAAAACCCTGTAGTCCATATTGGCCTGGAATTCACTGCATAGCCAAGGCTAGTATTGCACTCACTGTATTCCTCCTGCCTCAGCCTCTCAAGTCCTAGGTTACAGGTGTGCGACACCATGACTCACTGCCTCATCCATAATGTCAATCTGTAATGTAACTGAATGGTTTATTATTCATGGACTTCTGAGAGATAAGTGTAAGACAATGACATCCGTGTCATAAACGCTGGTCCTTCTGGACGTCATGCTTTGGGTTGGTTGTGTTTGACACACCCCTACTATAAACACATGAGAAAAGTCATCTGGGGTCATCTCAAACACAGGCTGCAGAGATCTAACCCATCTTCATTTCTCTCAATTGTCTCCTAAACTTCCATTTTGCTTGTTTGTTCTTCATTCCTAATTACTGACGGCTCTTAACTGGCCTGTCGTTACTGCTCGTAGCTCTCATGAGGTGCACGTGGCCACGTCTATTGCTTGTTACGGTGGCTGTTATTTTACAGTGCTCCTTAAGCCCCTTGGCCTTTCTGCTCTAAAGACGAGGAGCAGAACTGGGCAGCAGAAGGTTTCCCAGGCCACTCTAACTCACTGCCGAGAGTGGCAAGCAAGACTGGCCACCTGGCCGCAACTGGCTGATGGGGGGGGGGTTTAAACTTTATAAGCTATTTGTTTATCAATCTATTTAAAATTTATCTTTTATTTACATGTATGTGTGTATTTACATGTGTGTCCTTGTGTGTGTATGTGTGTGTTAAGCATATGATCACAGAGACTGGAAGAGGGCATCAGATCTCCTGGAGCTAGAGATATAGGCGGTTGTGAGCCATCTAAGGTGGGTGCTGAGAATCAAACGTGGGTCTTCTGGAAGAGCGGCAGCAAGTGATCTGAATCACTGAGCCATCTCTCCAACCCCAGGAACTACTTTTGACCCTCTTTGCCTGAGAGTGACAGCTCTCTGGGCCTAGAAATCTCATCTCTAGTCTACTCTTCTTATCAATGTCCCGCACCTGAAGCCCGACTCTGAAGCCTCCTGAAAGAGGAGAGACAGAGCTGTTTTCAAGGTGACTTTGTCAAGGCATGGGACAAGTTCAAAATGTAGCAAGGTGGAGACCGTTCCTTTTCAGATCTCTCTGAAATCCCCAGGTGGGGGCCACTGCCTTACACTCCTGGCAGTGCTTCGGGGTGCTCGTGAAGCTATCCTTGGGAGTCGCGCCTTATTATCAAAGTTATGGTAGCTATTAGCTAAGAATTCGACCCGAGGGCAGGATTACAGAATTTTTCAGAAGGAAGTGTGAAAATGAGAAAGGCGGAATTATTTTGTAGAGACGGAGGCGTCAACGTTTATCCCGTATTAAGGCAAGTGTGCCGCGTGACAGACTGCCGTTCCTCACCCTCGGCAAATGTAGCCCAAATGACAGAGAAACAAGAAACCCAAAATATCACACCAGCTGAACTCCTGCACATGCCTTGGGGCTCCGTGGAATTCAGAAAGGAAGGGTTCTTTCTTCCAGGCTCCAGCCAGGTGTCTGTGAGGGAGAGCTGGTCTTTAGACTGAGGGCTGAGATGCCTTTTCTCTTCAAGGGCAATGACTACATCAAAAAATGCTGGGGACGGATGATATGAGACAGTGTTTTCAAAGAAAGGTCAAATGGCAATGCCAAATATCAACAAAGAAGCATCCCATTTCTTTCAAATATTCCCATCACTACTTCCCTGAATGTGCCCAAATTTCCAAAGAACCCAGTTTTCTAAAGGGATGTTAATTGTACCAGAAACCACTGAATCTGCAGTAGCTTACCCTGGAGGTCGGTGCATACAAAACAATAAACGGGACCAAGTCTCCTAAACTTAACCCAGAATGTAGTCCGTCTATTGTTTCAGACCACTGATTGCTTGTGCTGGAAACATGAATGAGAATCTGTATGTTTACACATATTAGCTATTTACATCAGGAGGCTCCTATCACCGCCAGTCCAGACACATCTTGCTCTGGAGATTATAGCCTTCATTCCACGATTTCGCTCGAAAGGGTATCTTTAAATGTACATAGCTCCAATCTTTAGGAGAAAATTAAAGAGAATTCCAGTCTGTATTGTCTATCCCTTTCTTTCTGCCTCTCTTTTCAGGTTAGCAGTTTATTTCTGCATTAATCACCCTGACAGAAGCAAGGCAACTCAATTTTCTGCTTCTGTAGGTAGGCACATCACTTTCCGTACAACACTAGGCATGAAAAGGGCTGCAGCTAAGCTTTGGTTACTGGTGTAATTGAAATGCTATCCACACTATAGGGTGCATTAAAGTCAGATAACGACAGTTCCTGTGGCCAATTTAAGTAGCTTGACTTCCCTGGGAAAAAAAAAATTGCCTGACAGATAAGGCAGACAAACTGGCTAATTCTCCAAGCATGTCTCTCATTGTGATCCTAGAAAAATGAGAAAAAAATGAATCACAGAACCACAAAATCAATTGACCCTCGGGTAGCTCATCAGGCGGCGAGCCTGATAAACCTAAAAGCTTTGTTAATGTCTGCCTGCCTGTATCCCACAGATAGAGCACTTTGTAAATGAACCTGCTTTGATAAATATATTAAGGAAAGCTGTGAATAAAGCCAGAGACTTCTCATTTGTAAATACAACCTCTGCTACATGGAATTAGAATGATAAAGTGGAGTTCCATGTAATTAAGTTTGTATAAGGCCTGAAATCCGTGCAAATACTTCCCCTGAATTTTGAAAGAGAACTGTCAGTTCAATTAATCTGAACATCACCCCAAGAATGTACAGAACAAAATTAAGCCGCTGATAAAACCTGGACCAGTATTTTGATAAGTAATTCCTATATCATTTCTTGGCCACTGTGATCATTTTATTTAATCCCCTACCCCTCCTCTTTCCGCAGTTTCTCTCTAAGCCATGTACAAAGGGTAGATGGCCCATATACCACCATGCAAGTAATCTAAATCACAAGCTAAAAATGGAAGGAGGAAAAAAAAACCTTTCTTCCATTAAAGAAAAATTAGGGTAAACAAATACCGAAGAGCAGATACAAGACAAAACAAAACAAGCCCCCAAATCCCACACCCCTGCATCTACATTGTTCCTCAGAGTCCAGACAAAAGGAATCTTCCCAGAGGAAGTGGCTGCGTGTGAGCATTGTGCAAAAGACACACAGACAACAATATTGAACAGGACCTAGCCAGGCCGACTTTGTGAGTCAGCTGGAAAATTTGAAAATGTCAGGGGCGAGAAAAGTGAATGTAGGGGAGAAGAAAAAGAAAAGAAAGAGTGGGAAAGAAGAAATCCTATGACCCTACTTGTCTAGGCTCCCTGTCCTTCACCCTGGGCCCGGATTTCCCACCTCGGGGAAGAAATGCAGACATTACCTTTGATTTCCTTTGTTCCAGGAACAACAAAACAATATAAAAACAAAAACAAAAAAAAGCAAACAATTATCTAGAAACCCCGCTTTAGTCAAGAGAGGAAGATCTTGGAGTCACTCACCAGTTGTTAACTTGGAGAATTGTCAGTCCTGTGTCTTGCGCTAACTGTTTCTTCTGCTCTTCGGAAGGGTACGGGTGCTGATGAAGAGACAAATGTTTTAAGAGTTGCATCAGAAGTTGGGAAAGAGGCACATACTTCCCAGCATGAAACCACACTGGTGCATTCTTTATTCTACAGCTTAGTTCTCCTCGCCACATGGAAAAATATATCAAACTTGCTGACAAGTGTGAACTGGAGGCAGTGGGGACAACCCCAACTTCCTGTCACACTCCATAGGACCAGCCATGAAAGTCCAGGTAACTCAGTCACATAGAGCGACTTCGATCCTTTGAGGTGGAAGGTGTGTTGGAACGGCATCCAAATTCTGGGTGTTTCTATGCCTGTCTGTTGTGTGTAGGGTATTCATTTCCTTCACTCGCTAGTGGGTTACATGGAATTCAAATTCTATGTTATCTTGAGAGACTGGTCTACATAACTGTTATTTTTTAGTTGATATCAGGCTACCTACATTTGGATCATGGGCCAATATGTAATCACAACTATTCTGAAAAGCCAAGGCAAATGATTAGATGCAGAGTCTTTCGTGGGGATGGGTTGGGATTCTTTAATTTTTACTGGTTAGTTCTCTGGGCTATCAAGGTCACATACATGACTTGCCTAGGCTACATGTTCCTCACCCTAGGCACAAATTTCACAACTCAGGGAAGAAGGAGTCGGTTATATGCCATGCTTCCTATGAAATTTTTCCATGTTAACGTCAAGTACAGCAACAAGAGAACAAAGCCGTAGGTTGCAGTTTTGAATTCTTTCATTCCACCACAGTCCACTCACACTGATAATGACCAGTCCTCCCATTATCCTCCTTTCCATTTTCCTCTCTCATCTTGAAACCCAGAATTGTTATTTTACAGTCATGCATTTCCTTCAAGAAGTTCTGCGCTGGAGGGCACGTGATTACGAAACACATCTGTTACATAAGGACCTGTTCAAAATCCACTGGTTTTCTTATACATGAAGGTAACTTTTGTCCCCATGTTACAGTTCTTCATAGACCAGAAAGCCTTGAGTTGTGATCTCACCCACATAACTGAGGTGTCATCAAGGGGCTGGGGAAGTGGTTCAGCGCTAAGGTGCCTCCTACTTTTGCAGAGGACCTGAGTTTAGTTCCCAGAACCCAAGTTGAGCATTTCACAGCTGCTTGTATTCCAACTCCCAGGTATCTGGGGCCTCTGCACTCACGTGCACACTGCCTCCCCCCAGACACACAACTGAGTAATCTAAACAGGGCTTTCTAGTGTTCTAATCATCCCAGCATTGGCGGGGTGCGATGCCTTTCAATCAGCTAAGAATTCAGTTCCCAGGTATTCCACCTTCTACAATAGCATGCATTCTCCAAGACGTGCATGGTTGTTTATCCAAGAACCCACAAGCCACCAGGTTCAACAAAATCCCCTGCATAGCCAAAGGGTTAACTAGATCTGTATTAATATAGAAGCCAGGCTTTTAATATTCTGCAAATGTTAACAAAGAAAGATGATAATGTTGAGTTAATATGGGTTAAGCATAAAATGAAAATAAATTTTTCTGATTGCGAGGTGTTGACACTTTTTTGGCTAGGGCCTGCAGCCTGTTCCTTGAAGCTGTGTAATTACAGAAGGCTTTGCCCCTCCTTCCCCCTCCTGCTCGAGCCTCCCCACATTAGTAATGACCCCTTCACTGCTTCAAAAACCACTAATGGTCTTCAGCACAGGCAAGAAAAATGAACAGGGTAAATTGGAATCCACAGTCAGTAATTTGCATCCTATGAGGCTGCTTCGGCCACTCACACTCATTCCTGGCCATCAATCGCTGCCTGTCAGGTACTGCACTCTGCCTCCGTGACAAATACTCCTCCTAACACTCCGATTCGTCCAAACAATGCAATTGTCCTCTATTCTCCGTTTGGTAATGGAGAAAATGAATGGCTCACAAACAAGAATTGTTCATCAGAGGCGCCGAGGTGCCTTCAAACTGGAGGAGACCTAGAGTACACGTTTTAATTGACTGAAAAGACTGGCTGGGAAGCAAATGACAATTTTTGAAAAATCCTCCTTGTCAAGGTATTTCCCGGCCAAATTCAAGGCAGTGGTCCCCTTTTGATTTTCTGAAATTTGAAAGTCTAGGTTTATAGGCTGTCAGCCCAGGGGGAGAAATCGTGCAAACAGCCAGAATCAAAATGAAAATAAAGATGCATTCCCCCAAATGTATAGAAGGGGGACTGGAAATATAATGTGCCTCAGGGTGCTGCTTCTTTATCCAACCTCTCTCTCTCTCTCTCTCTCTCTCTCTCTCTCTCTCTCTCTCTCTCTCTCTTCCCCCACCATGTGCCATGTGTTTGTTGCTGTCGTCATTTGTCCAAAAAAGTTCTGAGAAGTGTGAAGTAGGGGTGTGTGTGTCTGTGTGTGTGAGAGAGAGGGGGGAGATAGAAAGAGAGAGAGAGAGGGAGGGATAGAAAGAAAGAGAGAGTGTGTTTAGATGAAAAAGGTGGTTTAGGAGAAGAGTAGAAAGTGGAGGTTACTAGATTACCGCAGAGCCAATTCCTTCAAGATTGATTGTAAATTCTGATTGAATCACAGGAATGCTTTCTAGTGTTTTCTTAGAAATGTAGTCAGATGATTGCAGAATTTTACAAACAGTGCCTTTTATCTTGGGAATCCCTTGCTATACTTTCTCTATTTCATAAGCAGTTTCAAATTCCATCCAGAATCATTAAAAACATTGGTACCTTACCAAAATTCACCTTGCACAGATGGCTTTTTTTTTTAATTAATAGGGAAGAGTAGAAGTTTTAAGTTCTTTGAATGCCACCCTGTGGGTTTTGAGCACGGCAGATCCGTGCCCCTTTTATACATGGGGTGGACTGCTGATCTGTGAGTGCCCTGGCATCCAGCCACTGGATTTCTAGAATTAAAAGAGCGATTGAGAACAATCGGCTTTCAGAGGGACTGGAACATGACAATGTGTTTTGGATTAATTTACAAGTATATGTTCAGATTTAAGGGCAAACCACGGAACTGAAGGACTTCTCTCCTCCGTAATCTATCGTGTGCATGCTTTATTGGGACAGACATCATGCTGAAATAATAAACAGGGGAAGCCTTGGCTCCTTCTTTGATGTATATTACTAAATGTCTGACCGGCTCAAATTTAAAATAAACTTTGGTATGTTTGCACTTGGAAACTGGAAGTGGACCACAAGCAATAATTTGTAGTCAATCTCCATGTTCTTGGCCTAAGGCTATAGTTTTGACTGTTCACTGTTGGGGGCCAACTCTCCGGGGTCCTGTGGCCCAGAGTCACCTCAGCTTCCTCCTAAGAGCACAGAGTGTCACACAATAACGATGGTGATGAGTCCCTTCATCAATAAAGCACTAAAGGTTAAGGATTTCCACATCTCAAAATGATCCCAAGGCCACCGGTGAATAAAAACACGTCCTTAAAGTTCCTCTTACTTGGAATATCAGCTAGCAAAGGTTGGGAAAGTGAAAAGGGCATGCATAGCTCATGATTCAACGAAAGAGAAAATGTTCTTTAATTTAGTCTTGTGTTTAAAATCCACTTGAAAGAAAGATGTCTTTATTCAAGCCACAGCAGGCCTCCTCTCCTTCTTCTTAGAGTAGACCAAGTACATGGTACTTTGTAGATCAAGTGCACGGACCTGGAGCTACATCCTTACATTACAGCCCTGGGGCATTTGGGTAAAAAGGCATTTAATAATGATTATTTGTGACTAGACCCTCACCAACAATGTCCAAACTAGCGCTGGTTGATCATGGATTCCATTCTGTACTACAAACATTTATGCTGATATTGTAAAATATTAAGTGATGTTTCAAATTGCCCCACAAACTAGAAGCACACAGTAAGGAAAAGGGAGCTGTTTTTTTTTTTTTGCAAGATTAAAACACTGTAAGTCACCTACACACCTATCAATTGGAAAAAAGTGGAATGAAATGTGATTGTTTTTTCTAAGCCAGCAGTGGAAGAGAGTGGGGTGGTTGGGGTGGGGTGGGAGTATGGTGGTTCATTTCTTTAAAGAAGGTACATAGAGGTGAATCTCTGTGAGCTCACGGCCAGCCTGGGCTACATATGGAGTTCCAGGCCAGCCAAGGCTCCATAATTTGTCAAATTACTTGTGTAATACAATAGAAAAACGGTTAAGTTGCTTACTGTGAAGGATGTTAGATGGG
The DNA here is from genome assembly GCF_037038515.1 of Microtus pennsylvanicus. NCBI lineage: Eukaryota > Metazoa > Chordata > Mammalia > Rodentia > Cricetidae > Microtus > Microtus pennsylvanicus. The sequence goes on from NC_134580.1 coordinate 94,260,774, forward strand.
ATAAATTCAGGTTACTATGGTGATGATGACTTCCCCTTCTTTCTAACATACTCACTTTGCAGACTTAACCCAGGTTACTTTGTTATTTTTTTGAAAATAATTTTTCTTATGTGTGTCTTTTCCTTAAGATTTTATTTTAAATTGTGTGTGTGTGTGTGTGTGTGTGTGTGTGTGTGTGTGTGTGTGTGTGTGTGTAGGACTGTCTGTACATGTGAGTTCAGCTGCTCTTGCTCTTGGAGGCCAGAGGCATTGGATTCTCTTTGGATCTGGAGTTACAGGGAGTTGTGAGTTGCTGAATGTGGATGCTGGAGACCAAACATGGGTCCTCTGAAAGAGCTGTCTGTGCTGTCAGCCTCTGAGCCGTCTTTCCTCCAATGTGATCTTGATTTTTTTTCATGTTAGTTACATATGAAACCCTGAACATATTTTCCCAATATGAACAAAGAAACTGCTTTGGGAGGACATCCTTGAGCGATCTTGGACCACACTCCCTGGGTACAAAGGACTTAGCCCTTGCGTAAATAAATTCATCTATGAATGGAAGGTCAAGTTGAGTCAATTGTCATTCATTTCATCAACTTTTTCTTATGTGGACAACAACTACTATACCATGAATAAAACACACTTTTTCATCAGCTTTAAAAAAGGAATGGGAAACAATAACACAAACCACACTTTAAAGCGCCCCTCCCCTGTCTTTGTTTCTCAAGGTAATATCTTCCCCCACTAAATTTCCAAAAAAATTTACTAGATACTTAGAATTTCATGTCTTTTTTGCCCTGCTTATTTACATCTCTTCTTGGTATAACTCCCTAACAAGGAAGATTTATGTGGGTTTTCTTTTTCTCTTTTGTATTTCTCTTCTACTCTTTCGTTGCTTTGTATTTTTAGAAGCAGGGTCTCACTATGTAGCTTTGACTAACTTGGAACTTTTGCTTTGCAGACCAGGCTGGCCTCAAGAAACCCGCCTGCCTCTGCCCCCCTAGTGCTGGCATTAGAAACATTAACTCCCTGACTTGGCCGCTCTCTCACTGCTTCTGTGTATTTGCAGCAAGAATGGCAAGCCCGGCCATTGGTTCCTTTTAAGTTTTGTCAGTAGCTCTTATTACATGTCACTGAGCCTGAGATATAAGTCTGGGTGGTAAGATAAAGGGGTACGAAGACCTG